>NC_079536.1:12387736-12425236 GCF_003711565.1 Takifugu flavidus | reverse complement strand
GAGAGAGTGAGACGAGGGAGAGGTGATGAGAGGGGGGGACGAGAGAGTAGGGAGGAGAGAGAGGGAGAGGGATCTGGAGAGAGAGAGAGAGAGAGGCGAATCCGAGGGAAGCGTTACAGGAGAGGGAGAGTGAGGTCGGAGAGAGAGAGGGAGGGATTGAAGAGGGAGGACTAGGGAGAGTGGGACAGAGAGGGAGGGATGGGAGAGGGAGGGAGGGAGACGAGAGAGAGGGCGGGAGGGAGGGAAGGGGAGGGAGAGAGAGGAGAGGCAGGGACGCGAGGAGAGAGGTGAGGGAGGGAGGGAGAGAGGCGGAGGGAGGGAGAGGGAGGGAGAAGATCTGAGGCGGGAGGGAGGGAGGGAGGGAGAGAGAGGGAGGGAGGGAGGGAGGAGAGAGAGAGGGAGGGAGGAGAGATGCTAGGAGTGAGGGAGAGCCGAGCAGGGAGAGCAGGGACGTAGAGGAGAGAGGGGGAGAGAGGGAGAGAGAGAGGAGAGGGGAGAGAGAGGGAGAAGAGAGGGAGATGTTTAGTCGAGAGGGAGGTAGAGAGACGAGAGAGGGAGCGGAGAGAGGGGAGGGATATAGAAGAGAGAGAGGGAGGGAGGGAGGAGAGGGGGGAGGGGTTGGGGAGGGGGAGAGAGAAGGCGAGGGATGGGACGGGAGGGAGAGGAGAAGAGGGAGGGGAGGGATAGGGAGGGAGAGAGGGAGGAGACGGGAGAGAGAGGGACCGCGGAGTGGAGCAGATGTAGCCTGGCAGAGAGAGAGGGAGGGAAGGGGTCAGGGAGAGCGACGGGATGAGACGAAACGGAGAGGAGAGAGTGGAGGTGAAGGGGAGGGAGAGGAGGGGAAGAGTAGAGAGGGAGGGAGGAGACGGGAGGGAGAGAGAGGGAGGGAGGGAGAGGGAGGGATGGGAGGAGAGAGAAGGGAGAGAGGAGCTCGCACGGGAGGGAGGAGGAGCGGTTGACGAGAGGTGAGGGCGGATCCTGAGAGGGCAGGGAGGGACCGGGGAGGAGACGAGAGAGGAGAGAGGCCGAGAGAGAGGGAGAGAGCGAGAGAGGGAGGGAGTGAGAGAGGGAGGGAGAGGATCGGAGGGAGGGAGAGAGAGAGGCGGAAGGGGAGGAGGAGTATGGGAACCCCGAGAGAGGGAGTTCGGAGGGAGGGAGGGGAGGGATGAAGAGAGGGAGGGAGGGGAGGGAGAGAGAGGAGGGAGGAGAGAGAGGGAGGGAGGGAGGATGGCGGAGGGAGAGAGAGGGAGGGAGGGAGGAGGGGAAGGGAGAGGGAGGGCCGAGGGACCGGGAAGGAGGGGGAGGGAGGGACGGGAGAGAGGGCAGGGGACGAGAGGGAGAAGAGAGGAGAGAAGAGAGGGAGGGACTAGGGACGGAGGGAGGGAGACGAGAGGAGAGAGAGAGGGAGGGAGGGAGGGAGGAGAGAGAGGGAGGGGAGAGAGCGAGAGATCGAGGGAGAGAGAGGGAGAGAGCAGAGGGAGGGAGGGAGAGGAGAGAGGAGAGAGGGGAAGAGAGGAGGGAGGAGAGAGAGGGAGGGAGGAGAGCGAGAAGAGGGGAGAGAGAGGAGAGGAGAGGGAGGAGACGGAGAGAGGTGAGGGAGGAGGGGAGCGGAGAGGGTAGGGAGAGGAGAGGAGAGGGAGGGAGGAGGAGAGAGAGAGGGAGGGAGAGAGAGAGACCTCTGAGCGAGAGTGAGAGGGAGGGAGAGAGGGAGGGAGAGAGAGGGAGAGGGAGGGAGTGCACGAGAGAGAGGGAGGGAGGGAGAGAGAGAGGGAGGGGAGAGAGAGTGAGAGGGAGGGAGAGGAGAGGGAGGGACGAGAGAGTGAGAGGGAGGGAGGGAGGGGGAGAGAGAGGGAGAGGGAGGGAGGGGGAGAGAGGGAGGGGGGAGAGGGAGGGAGGGAGAGAGAGGGAGGGAGGGAGGGAGAGAGAGGAAGAGAGAGAGAGTGAGAGGGAGGGATAGAGAGGGAGGAAGAGAGAGGGAGGGAGAGAGAGGGAGAGGGAGGGAGGGAGGGAGAGAGAGGGAGGGAGGGAGGGGAGGGAGGGAGGGAGGGAGGGAGGGAGCGGAGAGGAGAGGAGGGAGGAGGGAGGGAGGGAGGGAGAGAGAGAGAGAGAGAGTGAGAGGGAGGGAGGGAGAGAGAGAATTTCTCTTTTCCTCCCTGCTGTGCCGCATCACCACCTTTCTGGGATCCCTGCTCCAGCTGGTTAACCTGCCACTAACTAGTCCCTGATAACCACCCTCATCAGCATTCAGGGCTTCATGTAAAGCAGGTGAAGCCTCCGGAAACCTGCGGTGTCCATGGCAACAGGAGGGATGATGGCTGGGGGAACCCAGCAGATACATGATCTGTCCCCCAATGAGGTGAAGGCACCAGAATCCCCCAAACTATCGTCATGGAGACGGGGCTGGTCTTTGTGTGGCCTGGTGACCCGAACCCGGCCTAAACCTGGTTCAGAGCTGCTGGTTCAGTGTGCTGGTTCAGAGGTGCTGGTTCAGAGCTGCTGGTTCAGAGGTGCTGGTTCAGTGCTGCTGGTTCAGAGGTGCTGGTTCAGAGCTGCTGGTTCAGAGGTGCTGGTTCAGAGCTGCTGGTTCAGTGCTGCTGGTTCAGAGCTGCTGGTTCAGAGGTGCTGGTTCTTCAGAGCTGCTGGTTCAGAGGTGCTGGTTCAGAGGTGCTGGTTCAGAGCTGCTGGTTCAGTGCTGCTGGTTCAGAGGTGCTGGTTCAGAGCTGCTGGTTCAGTGTGCTGGTTCAGAGCTGCTGGTTCAGAGCTGCTGGTTCAGAGCTGCTGGTTCAGAGGTGCTGGTTCAGAGCTGCTGGTTCAGTGCTGCTGGTTCAGAGCTGCTGGTTCAGAGCTGCTGGTTCAGAGGTGCTGGTTCAGAGGTGCTGGTTCAGAGCTGCTGGTTCAGAGCTGCTGGTTCAGAGGTGCTGGTTCAGAGCTGCTGGTTCAGAGGTGCTGGTTCAGAGGTGCTGGTTCAGAGCTGCTGGTTCAGAGCTGCTGGTTCAGAGCTGCTGGTTCAGAGGTGCTGGTTCAGAGCTGCTGGTTCAGAGCTGCTGGTTCAGAGGTGCTGGTTCAGAGCTGCTGGTTCAGAGGTGCTGGTTCAGAGCTGCTGGTTAAGAGCTGCTGGTTCAGAGGTGCTGGTTCAGAGCTGCTGGTTCAGAGGTGCTGGTTCAGAGCTGCTGGTTCAGAGGTGCTGGTTCAGAGCTGCTGGTTCAGAGCTGCTGGTTCAGAGCTGCTGGTTCAGAGCTGCTGGTTCAGTGCTGCTGGTTCAGAGGTGCTGGTTCAGAGCTGCTGGTTCAGAGCTGCTGGTTCAGAGGTGCTGGTTCAGAGCTGCTGGTTCAGAGCTGCTGGTTCAGAGCTGCTGGTTCAGAGGTGCTGGTTCAGTGCTGCTGGTTCAGAGCTGCTGGTTCAGAGCTGCTGGTTCAGTGCTGCTGGTTCAGAGCTGCTGGTTCAGAGGTGCTGGTTCAGAGCTGCTGGTTCAGAGGTGCTGGTTCAGAGCTGCTGGTTCAGAGCTGCTGGTTCAGAGCTGCTGGTTCAGTGCTGCTGGCTCAGAGCTGCTGGTTCAGAGCTGCTGGTTCAGAGCTGCTGGTTCAGAGGTGCTGGTTCAGAGCTGCTGGTTCAGAGCTGCTGGCTCAGAGCTGCTGGTTCAGAGCTGCTGGTTCAGAGGTGCTGGTTCAGAGGTGCTGGTTCAGAGCTGCTGGTTCAGAGCTGCTGGTTCAGAGGTGCTGGTTCAGAGGTGCTGGTTCAGAGCTGCTGGTTCAGTGCTGCTGGTTCAGAGCTGCTGGTTCAGAGCTGCTGGTTCAGAGCTGCTGGTTCAGTGCTGCTGGTTCAGAGCTGCTGGTTCAGAGGTGCTGGTTCAGAGCTGCTGGTTCAGAGCTGCTGGTTCAGTGCTGCTGGTTCAGAGCTGCTGGTTCAGTGCTGCTGGTTCAGAGGTGCTGGTTCAGAGGTGCTGGTTCAGAGGTGCTGGTTCAGAGCTGCTGGTTCAGAGGTGCTGGTTCAGAGGTGCTGGTTCAGAGGTGCTGGTTCAGTGCTGCTGGCTCAGAGGTGCTGTGGTTCAGAGGTGCTGGTTCAGAGCTGCTGGTTCAGTGCTGCTGGTTCAGAGCTGCTGGTTCAGAGGTGCTGGTTCAGAGGTGCTGGTTCAGAGCTGCTGGTTCAGAGCTGCTGGTTCAGAGCTGCTGGTTCAGAGCTGCTGGTTCAGAGCTGCTGGTTCAGAGGTGCTGGTTCAGAGCTGCTGGTCAGAGCTGCTGGTTCAGAGCTGCTGGTTCAGAGGTGCATTAGCAGTAGAGGCTGTCAGGGTCCTAATGAAATTAGAGAGGAATTGGCTCCAATACAGTTGTCGCTCTTTGACGTGAAGCATGTGGACGGCTCCATATGATCTCACTGTATCCATTAGATCCTGCTGCTCCAGCTGCCAGTGATCCATGGGAAACAGAATGGCTTCTGAGAGCTCTATTGATTTATCGGAGCGCTGCTCCTAATGCCTGGCAGAACGTGTGGAACGCTGCTCCTGGATCAGGGGAGTCTGCACGGCTCAAATGTGAGACAAATGTGAGAGAAACTCCAGGCCTGGTTCTTTTAGACACAGGTCGCAGGACGCGCACGTGGGGCCAGACGTGCACGTATGACTGGAGGAGTCTGAACCCTTTTGGGCCAACCTTTGCATTTCAGCCTGTCGAACTGAACCTGCAAACCAGAACATAGTAGATCCAGTTTGCTTGAGTCCGTTGGGGTTCAGGGTCCAGGGTCTAGGGCCCAGGGCCCAGGGCCTAGGGTCCACAGTCCAGGGCCCAGGGCCTAGGGTCCACAGTCCAGGGTCCAGGGTCTAGGGCCCAGGGTCCAGGGCCCAGGGCCTAGGGTCCACAGTCCAGGGTCCAGGGACCAGGGCCCAGGGCCTCTTGATTATCTCAGCGACGTCAGGAGGACAGCTCTGACCTGCGGAGAGAGCGCCACAGGCAGCAGAACCCTGATGACAGGGAGCCCGAGAAGGAGGACGGTGGACGGATGGAGCCACTGCAGAGCATGTGCAGCAGAGAGACGGAGGACGCGGCTGGAACCAGAGAATGGCTGCACCAGAACAGTCACTTAGCAGAAGATCATTAGAGCGATGGGATTGATGGGACCCCAGATGCAGCCTGTGCAAAGATGCGAGTCAATAACTGCTGGGTGTTAGACGTCCACCGAGCACCTGGCACCGTGCACAGGAACACCTGCGTCCACGACGGGACGACAACACTCCTGCAAAACCGAAGCAGAAATAATGCTAATTGCTATGACTGCCACATCATAAAGTCAAACCTTGGACAGAATCAAAGCGTCTGAACGCTCCGGACGCAGCAGGTGGTGGATGTGCAGCAAGAAAAAGCCGGTTTTGACCGGCTGAGCCTGATCTGCTTCTCCATCATTTATAACACACTTAGAGACTCCATCTGATCCCGAGCGGGTCGAACACGGTGGCGTCTGAACGCCTCATATGAGATCAATTAGAGAGATCTGTTCCCTCATAAATCAATCACCCTCCCTTTCAACACTCCTTCATGATCAGCTGAATGGTGGGAAATGAAGAGGGCTCACAGCCTCCATGGATAAGATCATAAATGTTCAATTTGGGTGGGGGCGATGGTGCACTGATCATAATGAGCTAATCCATTAATTAGCAACATTCTGCAGCACCGCTGAATTAATGCAGGTAGATGTGCGCGGCCTCAACCGATGTCCTCACTAGACTAGTCTTATGTGTGTGTGTGTGTGTGTGTGTGCGTGTGTGTGAGATCACTGATGTATATTCGTACACGTGTATGAACTCAAACTCTTTCTAAGCTTTAGCAGATGGCTGCGTTCTTAGAGAGAGACTGTCAAGGTTAATGATAATGAAGAATTAACGGGATTGATATCTAATTAGTCTGATGGATGGAGTCACAGCAGGAGCATATTGGTGAGATTGTATCAACACACACACACACACACACACACACACACACACACAGGCGCACGCACACACACACACACAGGCGCACGCACACACACACGCCCACACACACATTTTGTGATGACATTTCAGGGCCCAAATCCCCTGGACCTTCTAAACTACGGTCGTCTCTAGCCATCCAAAGTGAGCTGAAAATGATGGGCTACTGTCTAAATGCCACACGGTCACCATCTGAAATAGAAAATCAAATGGTCATGCATGTGTAGCCGCTCATAAATATACTGTAAATGCCATGTTGGTTCTGTGAGCTTCTGGTGTCTCGGATGAATCCAGGATGAATCCTACCACACTGTAGCCTTTGAGAAGGGCGCCAGCGTAAAAGTGTGGATTTTAAACCACTCACCCCAAATGCTGTGGGAACCCAGAGAGAACCCACCAGACGTGGGGAGAACTGGCTGCTCCTGGAAGCTCTGGAGCTCGGAACATTTAGACCCAGGCCGTTGTTGTCATGAGGGGAAACCACTGCAGCACCGTAGAAGAATGTAGAAATACCGTTTCAGATTTGTTGGGGATGAATTAAAATTCTCCACTTTCAATAAGAACAGCACCAACGGGAGGCCCCTTCATGATGAGTCTGTCCAGCCGTTAGGAGTGACCCAACACCAGTTTATCATCTACACAAATATATTCCCAGTTGCCTCCCAGCAGTTACTGGCCAGTGCTGCAAGCTGGGCTCTGATCGCGCCTGGCTGGGTTTCTTGGATGAGGCTGATTGATGTTTGAAGACCAAAATCACTCCATGGCTCCAGGATCCATCACAGATAGAAGATCTTTAGGCATCCGCAGCATGAGCTGCAAGCCTGGATCAGCCAGCTCTAGTCCTGTCCCAACACTGTTCATGATGACAACCCAAAGAGCACAAAGATGATCCTGGATCAGCCTCGAAAACTGCTTCCAAAACATGTGGGACCTTCTCAATAACGACAGGCATCGTTATGGTCTCTCAACAAGTCATTTTTAGCTCCTGCTGCCATCACCAGCAATCCCAGGATGGTCGCTAAGCACCGAGAGGAGTCTTGGAGTCCCTGACGGAGGCACAGTAGGAGATGATAGCGCTATGCTAGGTTGAAAGCTCAAGCTAGTTGGCTCCTGCTACCAACTGTCTTACTCATCAATGTGAGAGTGCTGTACTCCAAGACCACCAACAGAACGAGCAGCTCCAGAGGAAACTTGCCTCACCTGCTTTGAGACCTCATGCACTCACCAGCCAATCCACCTCCCCTCCAATTGGTTTTGTTGGTTCTGTGTTTCTTCCTGCAGGGGGCGTGGAGGAACCGATTTGCTACAGCTGGCGCTGCAGGACCAGTGAACTGTCTGCTGTTCTCACCCACATCTTTAACCTTTCCTTCAACCAGCGCACCATACCCTCCTACTCCAGGACCACAACCATCCTCCCAGTTACTAAGTGCCCACCAGCAGCCTGAATGACAACAGGCTGGTAACAATGACTCCGATCTTAATGAAGTGTTTTGAGATAGTTTTCGGTATACCAGTCACCCTGGACCTGCTGCGGTTTCCCCATGGGTATACCTCAGATGTTATTTCAGCTGCCCTCCATTGTTCTCTCTCCCGCCTGGAAGAAAGACTCCGATATCAGGATGCTCCTCGTGGACCACACAAACGGTCTCCCCTGTGTGACTGGCTCCTGGACTCTGGCTGGCGGGCCTTAGTGTACCAGGTTTGGAAGTAGGACTTCAGCCAGCATCATCACAAGCATTGGCACCAGTCAGGGACGCATCCCCGGCCCCCATTCTCTACACCGGGGCCCCTCAGTAGGCAGACTCCAGTCCAGTCATTTTATACAACACCAGCACACAAAAGAAGAGTCCCGTATATTTTGTTCCGCCAGTGGCTTTTGAACAGGCGCCGCAAAGACGACCAGGTCTTTCCCATTAGAACGACAGCCAGAGAACCAATTGACACAACAGCTGATTGGAACAGTTGAAAGAGAAAACAGTTTGGAGATGAGAGGACGGATGCGGATGTGTTCTGTGTCTCCTCTGAGTGCCGATCCGGAGGAAGAAGCTTCACTCCAAGACTCAACGAGACTTCTCTGTGTCCACAGTTTAATGAGATTTTGAGTATGCCTCGCAGTGAAGCTTGTGCGGAGGTTACAGCAAACCCTGTCACAGACACGCCTCCTGGATTCGCCCTAGACTCACCTAACTGGGCGCGCCGAAGCGTGGCGACCGGCGGATGGGAGGCGCAGATCCGTAGCCTGCTCTGACCTTGCTCGGTTTCATCGCTGTTGTTCATTTGAGTTCTGCGTCTTGTTCGTGACAGTTTGTCTCTTCCTGCTTTGAGGACCTGTCTGATTTTCATTCTGTGACTCAGAAGCTGCGGTGGAAAAAGCAACTGAAAATGAAGAGAAACCAAGAAACGGTTTAAGGAGCGTTATTCCGTGGTGCGGCTTTAATGAATGTTCCTGTTTGGTGATGTTAAGGATGTTTTGACATCTGAAAAGATGCTTCTCTTAAGTCATTGATGAATCCACGGTCGTCTTCTTGTCATTTCTTTTCCGAGTTGCAAATTCCTGTCGTGGTTAAATGATGTTGCAAGGCCTACAGAAACTGAGCCGACGTGATTCAATAGCACAAAGCAGATTTAACTGAAGACCCTGCTCACCTTCAACATCATGGCGAGTACCGACGGCACGACCGTGACCGGCCTCATCACCGGCAGGGACAAAGCAGGCCGATCTGGAAGGAGTCAGAAGGAGGCCAAATGCAACTTGCTCGACAGCTTCTGTAGCTTCGTCCTGACCTTCTGCATCACTGGAGGATGACAGCCGCAGCCTCGGACCCGTTGAGCTCCCATTGTCAGACGTCTTTCTTCCAGGTTAAGTCAGACGTGCCATCTCTGCCTGCTGATTGGTGCTGTGCTGCCTTGTTTTGGTGCGGTGGGATCCGGCTCCTCTGCCTTGGCTCTTCTCCACCTCCAGCGTACAGCAGGAGCTCCCCGTAGGGGCGGCTGCACAACCTGAGAGTGGCCTCTGGGGTTTCTACTCCCGGCTGTGTCAACTCTTCCACTAAAGTGACCCGGCCTTCGTTTCAACTTGAACTCTCTGATCACTTAGACGTGTTTTTACGATAGAAACAGGAAGGTTTTAGTGCTGCTGTTCCCAGTAATTCTGCTTTCAACCCGTATGGATAGTCAGGCTTTTATTTCCCGTTCGGACGTTTGTCCGGGTTCTATCTTGCTTCCCTCCACCACAACAGGCTGAGTTGTAACAGGCAGCACGACTGCTAATAACCACAGATTGCTGGGAGGATCACCACTGGCCTCCTGGCAGGGCCCAGATTCTGAAGAACCCCAGCCAACCCCATCATGGACTGTCCACACTTGTCCTGGGGTCCACAAGTAGGGGAACCAGGAGCTGCAGGTTAAAGAGTTGTTTTCCTGTGTAAACAGCTGACAGGAGTCCATTAGCATGCTCCCTCATGCAACAGTGCTGACTCTTGACTGACTCTGAACACCTTCAAGAACATTAATAACTGCCCTCTTGTCGGACTGATGCTGAATTGCCACATGCACATGTTGTTGATTATGGGCTGGTTTTTTTCTTGCACTAGCGTCCTTTGGACCCCTGCGGTGTTTTTATGTGTTCACTGGCTGTTTACACTTTTCATCTGCACACCCTGCTCCTCTTGGAGCTTCAACATGCTGTTCATAATGAGGGGTCATCTATTTTTCTGCTCTCTGGCATTTAGTTTCTCAGCAAGACAGAAATAATTGTCTTTGTTGCTTCCTCCAGCACTCTTCCTGTCCCGAGGCTTCCTTTGTGTTTGTCCGATTGTATCTGAACTTACTGTTACTTCTTGATTTTAATGGATTTCTAATTCTTCAACTCTGGAATGATCTTCACATTTATTGCTGTTTCCTTTCCCGATATGGTTCGATCTTGGACCGAGCCGCCTTCCCAACTGGGCAGATGAGTGAGCACTGGAATCAGGTCCTATCAGAGACAGATGGGACCAGTAGTGATTAATGAGGACACTGGTGTCCAACCGTCTTCTCACTATTGTTCTGACAGGAGCGGCGCTTACCAACGTTTCCAACGTTCCGGACGACACGCCTGTAAATATTGCAAGCTTCAAAGCTGTTGTTCGTTGATTAAAAGTGATTCTCTGGGTATTTTTATCCAGTCAGGACTCAGAAAACAAAAACCAGAAGAAAGAAAAGAAAGAGCTGAGTTGGTTGAGAGGACACATCGACTCTTCCCAGCATCCGAGCAGGACGTCGTTTCCTTTAACTGCGAGTTTTGATTTGACAGTTCTGCTTTCACATCACCTGCAAAAAGACATTTTTTCCGCGTTGAAGCTGAAAATAAAAGGCGTAAGCACACAGAAAGCTTTAGTGTTTGGCAGGAAACAAATCTAACAAGACTTGGGGCATCTGGACAGATGAATGAAATGAATGAATCATCTCTGGTGTTTGAAGTAGACGCCGTGAACTGGTGGAACCACATTTCCTGGCTTCCTTTGGAGCTCCACTTTATATTGAAAGACTTGCATCCAAGTGGGAAAAGAGCTGAGTCTTTAATCTGCTTGGTAAAATAAAAGTGTTCACTCAGCTTTCAGGGCTCCAGGAGACACTAAAACTATGGAGGAATGTTGGTGAGTTGAGTGAAAAGCAACAGTTTTTAAAGTGCTGAGGGCAGAAGAGGAGGATGAGGGCACCAATCAAACATCACTCTGCACATGGACCAGGCCTGCTAGATGATGCTCAGGTCCTGAACCACGTTGAGCTCATTAGAACTCACCACAGACTGACGTGGTCTGTGCTGAGTCAGAACCTCTTCCTTCATCCTCCCACCCTCCTACGGGTGAAGGGATGAGGGGTTGGAGATGAGCCACGCCGGTGCTGTTTCCTCATTACTGCGATTGACTGCAGCATTCTTACATCAACATGAGCTATTTCTCCTTCTTCTAGTATCGTTTCCATTTGACTACAGGCTGAAATGCTTCTAAAAGATGAACCTACCTTGGTTTGGGTATCGGTCATCTCTTCTCTTTCCACAGGCAGTTCAGGTCAATCTACAGATATAACGGAGGGATAATTGTGTCAGACGGTTGGATCAACGCAAAAGGCAACAAATAAAGCTGGAGGAGAACAAGCATCAGTTGGGAGACGGCCCAGGAGCCGGTCAGCTCCTCCATTAACGCTGGTTCTATGCCCGTTCAGAGCAGCTGGGGGCTTTGGGGAGGCTTTTCCTCAGAGCTGGGAGGATGAGTTGAAGGACAAGGCGGTGCCTGACGATGTCGCGCTCATGCCGGATCAGCCCGGCCTGACTCCAAGAGCGTCCTCCTGTCCCATCACTTGTTTGTCTTGGTGGAGGAAGCCGTCCTGTGCTGTAACTGGGCCCCGTCACAGCCCATCACAGCTGGACCGTGTTTACGAGGGGCTTTTCTGACTGACGCTACGTTTCCGTCCCACTCTGCCGTCACCCTTTCAGACACCAGTGACGCTGCACCTGAGTCACACCAACCCTCAGGGGCTTCAGGGTTTAGGCCCACATGCTGTAGGTGGCACAGTTAAACACTCAGGCTTTCGGAGGCTCCAGTTCTCTTATAGTGTTCTATTCTCTTGTTTTGGTAGTCACTCCTGATTTAAATCCTCTTCCAAGACCGAGGGTGGAAGACTGTCGGTCTGTTGTGGAGCTGGTGGATAGCTGGTGTTGCAGTCCGGAGTCTTCAGCGTCGACAGCTGCGCTGGACACATGGCACCTGCGCTGATGTCATGAAAACAGCTCGCTTCTTATGCGCCACATGGCGCCAAACATTTTCAACAGCCCCAAAGAGAAATGACTGTTTAAAACCATTTTCCAAGGTGGTAAATTCCCTGCAACTGCATGTAAGAGATAAAACTCCAATATGATGTGAATTCAGGGGGAAAGGATGACAGGGCTGGTGTGGAGGCACAGGTAAAGATAATGCAGCATCCACCACCCCCGCTGCGTCTGCTAGCTACACAACGCGCCACCATTTCTCCATCGAGCTGGAACGTGCACAACTGGGCCCCACTCTGGATGAAGGAATTCCCAAAGATGCCAGCGTTTAAATATTGCTGCCACTGAGCAGTTGCTGGATCTCCACTCCATACAACTGGGATGAGAAACGCTTTTCTGCGATTGCACTTTCCACATCATTTTGGTCAATATTTACATTCAGGCTGTAACAACGATCGAGACGTCGGGAGAAAATTGCTTTGAGAATTGCTCACAGCTGAAAGTCGAGGGATGAGAGGGCTGATTGAAACGGGGACTGTAGGAAAAAGGTCTGAAAATAAAGCAGAAGCATTTCTGCTGCGTCTGATTGCTCATTGCAGCACCGGTGATTTGATTTTAATTGGCTAATTGGAGCAGGATGTGGCAGCCTCCAAAACACTGAAATAGGAAAAAGCAGATGGAAAAACAGAGGCAATATTCAAGGGGAAATGTCTTTAAACATTACGGCCTCATTTCGCTTCATTTTGACGCGGGCAGCGCGCTTAAATAAAGAAGGTTGTGTTTAGCGCTCTGCTGCAGCCGCCTTGGTAAACCAAAGAGATTAGTCGTAATTTCGGAAGTGAGGCGCTGTCTCGTTCCTGATCTAGGTCAACGTTCAGCTGCGCCGCCAGCGAAGGGCTGTGAAGCTTCTTTGACACTTGCTAATGTGCCGACCATTGGCAGCAGCTTCCTTTTTAACGCTGAATCACGCAGAGCGGAGCTTTGATCTTGTCTGGCTAACACAACGTTTCCAGATGGTCTGCAACATCTGCGTTGTGATTAGAGATGAGATCGTTTGTTTGCTCTTCAACCCCCCCCGAGACGCATTAAGGATCCGTCCGTCCTGCTTTAGTTCTCTGATTTTTGCAGGACTCTATGCTGTTGCCTCAGAATCACTTTAAAAATCCCCCAACAATGTGTTTCTCTCTCCAAGCTGCATCTCTATAAACAAAGCCGGAGCCCAAACCTGACAGTTTCACAGACTTGGCTTTTATTGGCTGCTCCCGTGTTTACTCATGCAGCGCCTAAAACAACCCAGGAGCTACTCTGGGTCAAAAAATAGAAACAGGTCAAGAACGTGTTGAGATTCCTGCCAGCTTGCAGCTTAGTGCCCCTTCAGAAGTCATAAAAAATTGACAGTGCTCCACTGGTGAGTGCAGCCACAGATATTATACAACACACAGCATTTCGGCCCCGATCCGACGTTTAAGGGATCAGAGGGATTCTCACCCATAGAAAAGTGCATCTGAACGCAGGACTTTACCAGAAACGTGCCCTCAAGTCATGCACGCTGAAGGTTACATCAGCCATTCGCTCAAGTCAATCAATAGTCCTTTATTTATTATAGTGCTCTTAAATGCCGACCGCAGCCTTGCGCGGGGAATATCGGTGACCCCTGTCCCGTTAATGCTTGGGTGGAAAATGCTCCACAGCTCCAGACTGACAAATGGAGACGTCCAAAAGAATGCACAACCGCAGCGAGCTCTTAGGGTAATTATTACCTTTGCCTTCACCTTAAACAGTGAATTCAAGTCTCTGATGTTTCCCAGTTACTCGCAGCTCCAACAGTCCAGTTCAATCAATGTAAAAGGTTTGTATAGAAGAATGAACGGGTTATGGGCTGTTTCTGCTGGAGCAACCGATGGCCAGATGCTGAGCTTCACGTGGGATGACAATACGCACTTGTAGAAGAAGCCCTGAGAACAGGACCAATCAGAGGAGCGAGACAAGCAAACTTTGATCTTTAAAGAAATAGACAATGTTCTCAGCTTTAATCTGAGCCAAACTACGGAGCATGGGAGTAGAAGCTTTCATCACAGTGTCCACTTCAACATTTCTCAGCATGTTAAATGCTCCAGGAGATACGACGAAGAAGAGAACTTGATATTGCTTGGATCCGTCCATCTGCTTCAGAGCGTTCGTGAGGACGTCCATCCTGCATCTCCTCCTGCAGGGTGCGCACGTAGGACTTTGTAGATCTTAAGAGACCTTTTATCTGTTGGAGAGCCCACACATGGAGACATAATATCAGGACATTGGACAGCTTTGATGGCTCTGTGTGTGATGCGCTCCGATAAGCTCCACAACACACATCAAGACTCTGTCCCACCACCGACCCAGAAGCCCGTCCTCTGAGGGACAAAGCCATCATCTGGTGCGTGCCTCCTCGTCTTCACTCCCTTCTGTTTGGTCCTTCGCTGACAGACAAATCTCGTTGATATTTTAAAGGCAGGAGACTTTGCAAGGTACCGAATCCATCACCGCCCAGTTCCAACGAGCTTTTCTCCTGTCTGAGGCTGCGGCTAATGAGATTAGCCGAGCAAATAAGCTGAGAAGTGTCCGTCGAAGCGCTGCCTCCATCAGCGTCACGTGTTGCTGTCAGGGTGCAGAACGTCTCTACCCAAGGTGCTGCTACAGGATGGCGCTTGATTTTTAAAAATGACAGCGGTGCACAGCCGTGTCAGTACACACACCTACACAAACACACAGGTTGCTGGTCGGAGGGGGGGCTGGGCCGTTTGCTGGCGGACTGCTGATGGGGGAAAGTGGAGGAGGTTAGAAGATGTGCACCTTGGTGTTCCTACATTAATCCTGTCTGTTTGTCCGTTAGAGGAGAACATTCTGCTTCTGTTAACGGGTCCAGCACAGCGCTCTGATTTAGCTCTGATCGGCTAAAGCGTTTCATGCTAACCCTGCTGTGGCTCCGTCATTAGAGGACCAGGCGTCCCCTCGTAACCCACACGCTGTCCCTGAGCTGAGGACTTTAGCGGCCCAGACGCCGTCTCTGCTTCGCCTGCGGCTGCTGCATCCCGAGGAGACAAGAATCAAGCTCAGTCCCATCACATGTGACTTCAGAGCTGCGCGCTGGTGTGTTCCAAGCTGTGTGTCTGTTTTATTTATATCTGTACTGCACCAGTTCTGTGCACGTCGCGTCTATTACTGCATCACTAGAAACTCAGTCATTAGAACCTCGGGATGATTCTACAAGTTTAGAACGTCTCAACTTTCTTCATCGCACGGTGGTGGATTTTCCCTCCTCGCATGGACGTTTTCCACCTGTGGCTCCTCCCCTTTTTCCTGTGTGTATTTTCCTGGTCATTTGGACTCTGGTTTCCATTGGTGACCCTGGTTAGCTTTGGTCTCAGTCCAAATTCAAGAAATGATGCTAATAGAGCTTGTGTCCTTAATGTGGCCAATACAGTCTCTGCCATTCCTAATTTCTTGGAAGAGAATACTTTTAATTAACACCAATATTTACGTACCTCTAGACATGGGACTGCCCACCTCTGTTAACGCAGGCTAATCCTCCAGACGATGCAGGTGATGCCCTTTAGTTCAGTCTGAATGTGACAAAAGCTCTCTGGATGTCAAACATCAGGTTGGAATGAATCCCCGATTCCCACCTCCAGTGAGGGTCAACTGGGCCGGCTGGTGACCATCTGGTGGGATGGTTCTGTGACATCACACGTGTGAGGACAGGAGTACAGCAGGAGTCCTTTTATTCTGCTGCTGGCAGAGGCTTCATGCAAGGCTTGTTTGACTGATGAAAGGCCTGATTATTGTGCTGTAATGCTGTACTTGTTGTGAGTAAACCTGTTGGGATCTGAGCCTGTTTGCCGCCATGTTGACATCCACATTAAAGCCATAAAACATGCTAACATCAACAACGTCTGTAACGAGGCTGCGCTTCGGTTCCTAACCCCGGCATGAATACATATGTTCAAGTTACATCTGTGAGCCACTGATGGATCACACGCCGTGGCCTCCTCATCGCTCCGCTCATCGTGGGGGTGTTTTCAAACCTCTGAGATATCTCTTCCTGCACCTTGAGCTTCAGGGCCAGAAAAAAGTTCAACCCACATTTACAAAAGAAAAAGGTAGAGCAGCAGCAGCAGGTGGAGTGAAATGAGATTAAAGCTCCGTCATGTTGCAGAGGCAGCACACAAACATGCAGCTCCTGGCTGTTTTTCCACAGCCCCACTTTTGTAACCATGGAATTCTCTCATCTTTATTTCAATTTCTTTTTAGTTTATTTATGTTTTTCCCTAAATTAAGGCCAGTTCTCCCTTCCATGCTGCAAAAAGATAAAATTCAACAAATGACTGCTTTCAAGCTGACTGACTAATTCCAGCAGCTGATCAAGGGGCCCAACAGGCAGGCTGCAGCATTACAGCCTTCCAGGAGCTGTTTGAGCTGCCAGTGGGGCCACGCTGGGGTTTGATTTGTGCTCTCTATTCATCTGGGTACAGGAAAAAGGGATTGTGTGTACATTTCCACACAGATCTCATGGCAGAAGGACTCCAGTTCTGTTGAGAAGACAATTGTATATGCATGAATGCTTTGTGTTGAAGAGACAAATTCAATTAATGCAGCTGTCGATAAACCTGAAGTTATGAATAACATTAAGAAAACTGCATCCTGGGAGAGCTGGGAGGCCGATGATTGGCCCAAGTCGCCGGTGGAATCTAATGAGGCTCCTCAGCTCAACCTTCCTGTTGTACATCAGCTCCTTCTTGGCTTTACCGTCAACGCTTCCCCTCACAAGCGGTTTAATGAACCAGCAATGAACAGATACCAAGAATCAAACGCATCAAACAAACACGAGCTGATTTATCCGTAATTCCTCCCAGTCCTTCAGGTCAAACGTCATTCTTGGCAGAGGAAATTCAACTGGACGAGGCTTCGTTTTCTTCAGCTCTAAATGCACTGGTGGGCTTCCCAGAATCCCATCTACTGTACTGGTTTACTGAATGCTGTTGTTAGTGGTAGGTAGTGGTAACTGGAAGGACAGCTGGATCCTGTCCTGAGGAGTTGTCCCAACCAGGAGAACCAGTTCCTGATGTGGTTCTTGTCCTTCCCCTCCTCCCTTGAAGGTACCAACTGTGCTCAGTGGTTCTGGGTTTGTATCACACCAAGCTTGTGCTGTAGAGCACGATGGGAGCCAAAAAGACGGCGCCGGTCTGTGTCGGTGCTCAGGGTTCAGTGTTGAGGCAGCTTCAAGGTGTCCTGCACCGTCCAGGAAGGACCAAAGGTCCTTGACATCTTCACCAGTGTCCATGACTCTATGATCCAACCAAAGCAAAGTGTCAGCACTCAACATGGGTTGTGGTGAAGGGAGGATGCAGGTGAACAGTCAGGTGACATTGCTGGTGACCATGGTTTCCACTGTCTAATCTGAGGCTCCTTACCTGGCCAGCTGAATCCAGGGAGCTCCTGATGTGCTGCTGGGTTCAGGAGATGAAAGGCTCTCCAGACGGAGAGACTGAGAGCAGCTTTTGATGGAGGACCTGCAAACCAAAAGCCTTCAGACTGCACAATATAAACTAACAACACACACACACACACACACCCCTCAGACCAATTATCCTTCCATCTGGGGGCGCTACAGAGACATCAAATCCTGCATCTCCAGGTTGAAGAACAGCTTTCTTCCCCTCTGCCGTCACTGAACACCTGGTGAAAACGCCCCCATCTGTGCTGCCACCTCAGCCTGCATGAGCCAGGAGGATAAACCCTCGATGAAGACCTTGACAGGATGGGGTTTCTGAGGGCTTTAACGGCCAAGACAAACTAAAAAGAGGGACTCTGGAGGATGGGGGGATATTCACACAGGCCAATGAGAGCAGGTGAACAGACGAGTGGTGGCTGAAGGAGGCAAGTGGGGCAACAAAAGGTAAATGAGGGTTGGGTGGGTGAACTGGAGTTACATCCTGCAGGAGCTTACTGAGATGATGCAGGAGCTTACTGAGATGATGCAGGAGCTTACTGAGATGATGGGCTGCAGGTGTGAGAGGAGAGCACGAATGGGGGGGGGGGGGGGGGTCAGGGCAGCCACCCCTGGCTGCATAGACAGGGGAGACGGACAAAAAGAGACGGAACACAGTGGAAGGGCAGGGAAGCACCAGGCTAAGAGACCAACCTGGACCATCCAACAACACTGGACAAGCAACCAGCACACACACACACACACACACACACACACACACACACACACACACACACACACACACACACACACACACACGCACGCTGCTGTCTCTGGTCCTGAGGTCAAAGGTACAGGTGTTCTGCTGCCCCCGAATGGGTCTGGACCAAAGCTAACCTGGAAACGGGATATTTTGCATGATTAACCCTGTACAGCTGTAATAAGGCCGCTTCCCAGTTTGCTCTCCACTCTTCTTCCCGCCTGATTCTTTTTTAAATGAACTCGATAATGAGACAGGATGAGCTGCTGCTGCAGCCTAGTTCATTACCTGGGGACTCCTTGAAGACAGAGAGAGAGATGTTTCCCCTCTCGTCTCGTCTCATCATCAGATATTGTTTCCATGTTGATGTTCCATGATGAGATTAAACAAGCCTTTGTTTCAGGAACAAACCCCCGCCAGCTGCTACGGGATCCAGCCAGCTATGACCGGAGCAAACCGCTGTTTTTTCTTGTTTGTTTTGACTTTAGGAGAGGATGAAGGCTGCAGCGTTAAGAACCTCAGCACTCTGGAGAATCCGGGTTCCTCCACCACAGGCTGCAGCGTCTGGCTCAGATGATTTGCATCCTGATGTGGACTCCTTTGCAGGAGCTGCTGCAGCAGATGCAGTCTGTAAACCCTCGCAAGCAGAATTAATAGGACACGTGTTGCTCGGGCAGCCTGTTAGCTCGTCTTTGGGAAGAGCAGAAAGAGCCTCGCTGAGTGGTGCCATTATGAGGGTCTTTTCTGTAAACATGGGCTCCTTTATTAAGCGGGTTTTTCCTGGCACCTGTTGTTCCTGCCCCGGGGAGGGATATGTGGCTGACGCAGGGAGGCTGTAAATCTGCTGCAAAGACCTCCACACGTGCTGCACAAACATCTGCAATTCAAATAGGACAGCAAACGGTTTTCAATAATTAAAGAGGGAGACGGTCGGAGCTGCCCAGTTTGATCAGCGCGGCGGTGTGCAGAACGACGCCGAAAGACTCAGATGTGACCGAGTCCTTTCAGCCATTTGCATTTCCTAATTTGCAGAGGGTGGAGGGTATTTCTGACAGCAGCCCCGGGGTTCTTATTTGGACTGGGAACGACTGGATTTTTATGCAACCATGAATCCAGAAAACAAGGGGAACAAAAAGAACAACAGATCCTTTTTTAAATTGTAATTCTTTGATGGCAGAGAAAACACTTTTGTTCTTTTGCTCTACCATATTGGAGAACCTGATGAAAGAACATCTGCTTCCCTCTGGGAAGCGTTTCCAAGCAACGCGACCGATTCTTTCCAACTGCTTAGGAAGACTGACAGCAGACAGAAGCCCCTCAGGCTTTCACCAACACAGGAATGTCAGAAGTCAGCGAGTGCCGTTTCATAAATGTTGCTAATGTCTGAGGACGGAGAGCTGAGACGTTTAAAAGGGCCTCCTCCTGGCAGCCTGCAGCTGTCAGGCTCTATCTGCATGTCTGATTGCTGCCGGTGACCTCCGCAGCTCCAGAGGTGAACAGTGAATCTTCTTCCCAGGATCCAGTGTTGATGTAATGGCAGCAGCTCTTAGCTGGTTCCCTGTACGTGCAGCAGTCCCAACACTGAGGTGGGGTCCAGGATTCCGGGTTGTTTGGTTTTTTCCTGCAGGGGGCGTGGTGGAGCCATGCTCCTGCCACAAGGTGACGCCTGCAGTCATTCAGCAATCTAGCCGCCTATTTAAGGACTAAACGCCTCCCTACCAGTGTCGGAGTATTTGGGTGTTTTTGGTGACTTTGTTGGAGTTGGTATATTTGGGGGATTTTGGCCTCTTGTCTTTGGTGCGTTCCCCTGCTTGTTTGAGGTCTTCATGCCGTCCGGCTGGACTTCTGAAACGAGCAGAACCCGACTCCTGTGTTGGCGCCGTGCTGGAGCTCTCTGTGCGCAGGTTTGAACTAGTCCAGGACCCTGCAGTCCAGGAGGACCGCCGTTTTTTGTGTTGGTTAAATAAGACCTATCTTTGGACTTTTCATCACTGCGTTCTTGCCTGCTTTCGGGTCCGGTTAAAACCCAGACCCTAACACACTGAGCCTGGGTCCTGCTGCACCAGCGCCGCACTCTGCACTCTTGGTGATGTTGCCAGCAGCTCCTTAAATTACCATGGAACATTTCATTGTTATTCATTTATTATTTGAGCTGCAGTCCCTCAAATGTTTCATTTATTTCCTCAACAAGTGAGGCTGTAGCCACTGAAGGTCAAATGTGGGGTTCCCCACGGCTCACTGTTGGGACCATTACCGTTTATTTTGTATGCAGATGACAGGAAATGATTCTGCTGTGGGGACAATCTGGATCTACTCTTGGATCCAGCAGAAAATGATCTGCACATGCTGAAGAGCTGGTTTGATTCAAATAAACTGAGTAACAAAACCAACAATAACTAATATATTATTGAGGAACCGAGCAACTGAACCAGCGTGTGAAATCCAATTTCTAGGAGGAACAATTGACAATAATAAATGATGGCGGAAGTTATGTCTGGAAAACAATATCCAAATCAAGTGCAATATGGAATAAAGTCAAAGAAATCCTTGAACACTGACGTTCTGCGCCTCCATTCTCCCAGACACGTCCTCTCGCCCGGACATACCAGACAAACACAGATCCAATAGCAATCATCAATTATGAATAACCAAGCAAACAGCCCTTCATCCCACTCAAGATCCCTCAACTCAACGACCTTGTTGATGACAAAACGACTCGGCTCCTGCAGAAAATGAAACACAAGCAGTTGCCACGTTGCATCTAAGAGTTCAAACGGGTCCAGCCTGGGGCGAAGGTGTTGATCAAAAAACCCAATTAGAGCGAACAAAAGTGTAACTTCACTGTGTCACCCAAGGGAGTCAATGTGTGGCAGCGATTGACACGCACAACAGTGAGCAAAGGGAAGTGAACGCCCATTTCGAGAGAATGACCTGGATGAGTGTACGGTTGGTTGGGAAATGAATATTTAAATGGGATATTTTTTATTGCTGCTGCGTCTCCTTCGGTTCCTTGGTCTTCTTGGGTTCCAGCAGAAAACCTGCTGCCTTCCTTGGTTTTGTTCTAAAGACGTTTCTTAGTTTTGCTGTTTGTGCTTGAACCTGTTGCAAATAAACTCAACACTAAATAATAATATGGGATAGCTGTCCTCCCCCCACCTCCTGCTTTACTCCTTAACTGTTAAAGAGATGAAGGAAGTGACCACAGTGACATCAGCAGTGATTTCCTCACTTTTCCTTTGATCTCTCTTGAAGCTGACCTGATTTGACTGATAGCAATTGGAAACCGCTTTGATTTGTTTGACTTTAATAGCAAAAGTAAAACTGAAAATGTGATGAAATGCTTTCAGTGCTTGTAGGCCTGTTTTCAGCTGCTGCTGGAGCTGCTTGGATGTTCTTCAGCAGAACTCTGTGACCTGCAGACCTGCAAAATGTCTGTCTGGCATCAATATTGATCATTTTAGATGAAAAGAAGCCCTTTTCTTTAAGATAGTTGCATCTAAATAGTCAGAAAAGGGTTATAAATCTTTTCGATGGACTGTACGTTTTAATTCATGTTGGCCCCGTTAAGCTTTAACACGTCAAAATTTGGCTCTTTAGATGTCATTTTTACCCGCCGTCTGCAAAGAAAAGCCTTTTTACCCCGGATTCGGTGGTTTGATGTGTGATTATATTTGTACGTGTCTCATGTGTCCAGGAGCTGCCGAGTTCGTACCCTCAGCAGATACAGTATGTAGATGAGAGAAGCCTCGGAGAGGTCAGGCCTGCGAGTTGGAGGGTGTTTGGAGTCTTCTGATGAGCTGTGGACGTGTGGAATTCACCCCAGCATGATGGGGTCAGTCATCCAGACGTCGACCAGTAACGGACCACCAGGGAGTTCCATTCTCTGAGAGACTATCTGACCAATAAAAGTGGTCATTCTGCGTCTACAAACACCTGGATGGGGGATTTAAGATGTGTCCTTCAAGCCAGCCAGTCAGTGTTGGGAAAACTGTGTTTCCACTCCTGAGTTCCACTGACATGACATTTGGTTTGCACGTACACACACACACACACACACACACACACACACACACCACACACACACACACACACACACACACACACACACACACACAGCAGTGCCCGAGGCTTCTTTGTGTTTTCAATTAACCCTTTGGAGACCTAGTTGGCTGTTTCCTGTCTGCATTCAGGTCCTGGTCAAACTAAACCTTAACAAACTCCGTATTAGTTGGAACATTAATGGAACGCAACATAGCAAATAAAGTCAATTGTCTTTATTTCTCTCTAATGTGTGTTGGCAGTTCGGAGGCTCTTAAGATGATTTTTTTTTTATTTCCCATAAATTTAGTTATGTCTAAAATTTTCCCCCCATTTTTTCATTGACTGTTAAGTTTGAATTCCAGAAATTCCCACTAATTCCTACTAGAATGAACCCACAACCAAAGCAGTGAGAGCTGCAGGAACCACTCTTGCTCCTCCAAACACAGCAGCAGGCTGTAGCAACAATAGCTGCATCCTGTCATCCACTGAAGAAACATGGATCTCCGAAGCTCCTGAAAAGGTTCCTGTCACAGGTAATCAATAGAAGCCCTGTTGGCTCCAGCTCCACCTGAGCTCTCACAATAGAAGTCAACGCAGGCTGGCTTGTTCCTGGCAGAGGGCAGCACCACACCTGTGGCTCTCATGGAGCCTGCTGATGAGGCTCCATGAGGGAGAAGAGGGATGCAATCAAATGGGATGGAGGGAGGGAGGGATGGGGGGGTGGATGGATGGATGGAGGGATGGAGGGAGGGAGGGAGGTATGGATGGAGGGATGGATGGGTGGGAGGGAGGGAGGGGTGGATGGAGGGATGGAGGGATGGATGGAGGGAGGGAGGGAGGGATGGATGGATGGATGGGTGGATAAATTAATGTCATTATATATTTCAGTCACACATCAAAACTGACCATTTTCGCCTGTTGACCTGCAGCCTTTAATGGGGGTTTGAGCGAATGTTGTTCTGGAAAAAGTGTCTTCAAAACGAGAATCGTTGTCTCCTTTGAAAGACCAAAGCGTTCCTCGGAGTACTGACAGGAATTTGGTGGGACAAGAGCTGTCAAACTGCTTTCACATGTGGAGACGCAGCTCTGATGACTGGGTCAGTAGGATAGGAGACGGGTCACCTTGGGACGTTTTGGGGCAGTGTTTAATAAAGGAAATCAGATTAGCAGGAAAGGCGGTTTAGGGAGCGATTCCATCCTCAGCAGGGTCACACTCGTCTATCAAAGGCCAGCTTTAGCCTGTGTGAGTACTGAATGGCTTTGGTAGAGTTCCCCCACGTGACCTGCTGTTGTTACATTACTGCTCAGAACAGAAGCTTCTCTTTGATATTGGATGGTAGAGGAACAAATTCGCTATCTCATGGGCCGCCCAGGGGTCAGATCCCCAGATTGGATATTCTTGTTTGTCGGAGTTATCTCATCTTACACCACATACGGCTCTTTCAATCTGAGTTCTCTGCTGACTGTGCTTGTATTTCAAATATACTCTGTGCAATAAAGTGTTGCGTTCCTGAAGGATTCGACCTCTGCCACCACAGGAAATGCCTCCCTTTCTGAGCAAATGTGGGGCGGAATTTGGATTATTGAAGATCAAATGTTATCTGAACCACTTTTCAAGAATTCCTATCATTGGTGAACAATCAACCATGTTTTTTCACCAGTTTAGCACCTTAATTCACAACTTCCCAAACTCTGGTAAATGAATGAACGGCCTCATTTCCATACCGTTTTATGTGTCTTTGGACTTTTGCCTTCCACTGAGGTCTCTTTTTATGAGAACCAGATTTCTTTGAAGATAGCCTCGATGCCTTTGATCAGGACTACTCTGGTTCTGCTGTAAACTGGCAGAGACAGGTGGACTGAGCGTCCAAGGTGAGGATGGGTCGGGGTCTGTAGGCTTCTAGCCCTGATCTACTGTTATGGCCTTTGTTGTTCTAATGTCCACATTCTTCTAAAATGTGGGCAGCAGAGTCTTCAGATTGTGTGGTTGAAGGTAGCAGCTGTTCTGAATAAGCTTTCCGGATGCTGTTCTGCTAGCTGCTAACACTGATGCCTCTGTCTAGACTTAAACAGAAGAATCTTCAGGTGTAAAGCGTTGTCTTCATATAACAACAGTGTCACCAGTGCACCAAATGTAGTCGCTCACACTCCCTCTCGGCTTTCAGGCACCTCATGTCCCATCAGACTGGAAGATTAGGGAAGAGCTAAGA
The DNA here is from genome assembly GCF_003711565.1 of Takifugu flavidus. Classification (NCBI taxonomy): domain Eukaryota; kingdom Metazoa; phylum Chordata; class Actinopteri; order Tetraodontiformes; family Tetraodontidae; genus Takifugu; species Takifugu flavidus. The sequence goes on along the minus strand of NC_079536.1, from coordinate 12,401,056 downwards.
GCTAATTCAACACCTGGCTCTGGGATGCTATCGCCATCTCCGTGATACAACTATCAATATGCTTGTTAACAATCTGTACCTTCATCTTTACTTGGGAACAGTCGTCGGTAAGACAAAGGATTGGAATTGCTGGATTATTACAGTTAGCGGTTAGCCTAGCTTTAATGAGATCTTGGTTGCCCCTGGCTGCTGTCACTTTGTCTCTAGGAATGACTCAAACACTTCTTGGGTCCATCTGGTGTGATATTATTTAAGGCTAATAAGTTGTTTTTGGGTGTAAGCCCACCCCAATAAGTAGCTACTAACGCTGGGCAGCTGCGTCCGAACGGGACGCCAAAACAGTTTGACCCTAGTGGCAGCCATGACTTCCTGGGACATCATGATGAACATGTATGAAGAGGACAGCACACAGCACCTTTGTGTCCAGTCACCCCCCAGTCACCCCCCAGTCATGCACCAGTCACCCCCCAGTCACCCACCAGTCACACCCCAGTCACCCCCCAGTCACCCCCCAGTCAAGCACCAGTCACCCCCCAGTCACCCCCCAGTCACACCCCAGTCACCCACCAGTCACTCCCCAGTCACCCACCAGTCACCCACCAGTCACACCCCAGTCACTCCCCAGTCACCCACCAGTCACCCCCCAGTCACTCCCCAGTCACCCACCAGTCAAGCACCAGTCACCCACCAGTCACCCCCCAGTCAAGCACCAGTCACCCACCAGTCACACCCCAGTCACCCCCCAGTCACACCCCAGTCACCCCCCAGTCAAGCACCAGTCAAGCACCAGTCACCCCCCAGTCACCCACCAGTCACCCCTCAGTCACCCCCCAGTCACCCCCCAGTCACCCACCAGTCAAGCACCAGTCACCCCCAGTCACCCCCCAGTCACCCCCCAGTCACCCCCCAGTCACCCCCCATTTCTAGGTGTGGACTCTAGCTGGGTTTTGGTGTGTGAGACACTGTTGGTAACAACACATCTGCCTCAAATACCATTTTTGTTGTCTGATTAAACAGCTGCTGCCAATCAACTCACCCCCCCCCCCCCCCACACACACACACACACACACACACACACACACACACCACACACACACACACAGAGCCAGAGAGAGAGATAATGAGCATACGTGGGAGGTTAAAGCAGCCATATAGACAGAACAATGCAGGGTTGATTACACCCGTCCTGAGCAAACATGCTCTCATTAGAAGGTTTGCACCACATCACTGCCTACACACTCAAATGCTGCCTCAGTTATCAACTCAGTCTCAAGATCTACCAATTGAAACAAACTCTTTCCATGACCAGCCTGAGCGTGACCGTCACCCATGACACCTTCCACATGCAAACTCACAGGCGCTGTATTTAAGGTGACTCAAAAGGATGAATTTCCCCTTTCACCACGATTAAAGATGTTCTTCTTCTACCCTCTAATTTAACTGTGCATGTCAACTACACCCACCACAGAGCTGGTCCTCAGTGATATAGCGAACATGTATGGGTGGCACTGATGGAAGGTTTAACCCACCCTCTGGTGGAGGTGCTTCAGTGCGATGTGTATATTTGACTGGATCATTGGTGGTCACGAGTTCTGTTATTTTGGATCTCGGGATTACTCAGAAGCCTGGTGTAACATCGAGTTTGTGAGTCAAGGAGTGAAGATTCAGAAACCCATAACGTTCCTGGGGTGTTATACTAAGATTAGATAACATTTTGTGAGTGTATCGCAAATGTTTGTGGCACAGAGTTGAAATGAACACATGGTTAAATATTTGTTTCCATCCTGCTCCGTTACTGGTTGTTATCCATGTTTACAGTCTTTGACAGTGAGGAAATGAATCAGATCGGCTGTCCTGCAGTGTGTGTGTGTGTGTGAGTGTGTGTGTGTGTGTGTGTGTGTGTGTGTGCGGAGAGGAGGAAAAGGGAGGCATGATTGCTGCTAGCGCTCTCCCTCTTGGTTGGTGTGTCTGATGACAAAGATGTTGACAGAGAAACTCGCTGGAAGAGAGCAAAATGTCAAAGTGGCTGGATGATGTTTGTTATCTTTGATGCATCAGAGACACCAAACACCCAGTCCACATGCTAACAGTTAGCTGTCCTGTTTATCAGTTGTTTGGTGAAGTCATGTGTCAACGACTAAGTATGTGCTAGCAATTCCGAGCAAGGATTACAATCACCCACACAGTGAGACATCATTTCGTTATTAAAGATTGATTTTCACTCCTGGACAGAGGTGGACGCCTGTGTCTTTAGTCGGTCGACTAGCAAGAACAAGTTTCTACGGCATGTTTGGTGTTCAGGTTTACATGCAAGAAGAGAGAAACCTGAGTTACTGACAGGAAGGCGCCGTCTCCCTCCTCGCCATAGGTGGCGATAAGCGCCTATTCAGCAGGTTAATACGCCCCCCTTCTGGTTGACCTATTACAGCACGTGATGAACGAATGCAGCTGGGTCTCGGGACGTTTTGTCTGCTGCAGAGCTGCGCATGGTTCTGGTCCTACCAGAGCAGAACCTGGTGAGAGCGACTCCGTGGACGACTGCAGGAGCTCTTCCTCAGCTGTGGGGCCTTGCTGACGTCCAGTGGCGCCTGGACAATCTGCTGTTTCCTGATCCAATCAGGATTTCTTTCCTCTTCCTGTTCTCAGTGGGGTTATTGCCTGTGCCCCCCACCCCCAGCCCCTGTCCACGTGTGGAGGTCCCTTGTTGCTCCAGGTGGGGCAGCACAGTATGGATGACATATGAGATGGTGTCGTCTGTTGGTGGGGGTCATATATGTTGGGGAGTTGATACCTTCAGGACGGTGACAGTAGTGATTTACGCAGCCGAAACGTCTTGTTTGACCTTTGCTACATGCTAGCAAGAGCTCCAAAGATGCAGGATGATTTTGTTTCAATGAAACATGAAGAATGAAGATTTGAAAAGGAAGAATATGAAATCCAGACCAGATTACAGCACGCTCACTTAAGAGATTGCCTTTTTTCCTGTTTCAAAAGGTTGTAAAACTCTGCTGGTGGTCACAGGATTAATTTTGGATTTAGTGAAGAGAAAAGTTCCGCATTTGGTTTGAAATTGAGCTCTTTAGATTTAATATATTCTTTAACAGCCACTCCAAATATGAGATTTACAGTGGGTCCTTTACTTACGAACTTCATTCGTTCCAGAAGTTGCTTCGTAACCTGAACATTACGTAAGTAGAGACGCGTTTTCCATGTAAATGACCTAATCCGTTCCATGCCCCAAAAAATTCGGACATCATTTTTTTATAAATCATAAAAATGCATCAAAACATGTAACAAATGCATGTTAAAATTAGATTACCGCACAATAAATGTAGGAATTCAGTGCAAGGCTTCTCCAGGAACAAAATGAGCTTTATTACAGGCTAATCTTACATTAGCCGTCATTACTAGCAGCGAACGTTAACACTTGTGGAAACACCGCCATCTAATGGACAAACATACGAACACCCACAATAAATAAAAGGAAGATGCTAGGCGATAGCCAATGGCAGAGCAGCTACAAGCATGTTTGCGTTCGCTAAACTCCGCGAGCTGCGAGTAGCAGCGGTAGCGTATTTTTGACCTTCATATTCTGAAATTTCCTTCGTGACAAGAGGAAGTATTTTCCCGTTAAGACGCTTCATAACCTGAAAAATTCACATGTAGAGATGTTCGTAAGTAGAGGTCCCACTGTATCTCCTTTATTCGTGATAACGACGATGATGACGATGATGATGAAGGTGCCATGTTTTTCCAATGAGCATCCATCAGAAGTCATTTCCAAGAACTCCAGTCATGACCTGTGGTTTGCTTGGGGCAAACTGCCTCTTAGGTGTGTGAGCCTGACAGGTGGGGTCAGACTGGAGGGCCACGTTGACACCCCCCTCCCACACACACACACACACAGCTCGACTCCCCCACCCCGACAGAAACAGGCAGCGGTCGTCTTTGCTTTAACGGAGCACTCAGAAACCACACGGTGAAGATTTGCTGTCAGATGTAGAAAAGTGTGAGTGAGTGAGTGTGTGTGTGGGTGTGTGTGTGGGTACACACCTTTTCCTCGCCGCCCTCGCACTCCTTCCACTTTAGCTTCTCTGGGATTTCCTAATGACATTCCACGTTTCCTGTGGGCCGTCAATCATGAAAGTTAACACAAAAGTAGTGCACACTTAACAGCAGGGCTCTTCAACTAATGCTTTTCCACTTCCAGAAGCACATTCCCATAAATCCCTCTTTAAACTGAACAGACGCAGCCTGAGACTCTCTCTTATCTATCATTCTTAAATGCTCTCTGCAATTCCAAGTGAAGCATTTGGCATCATCTTGTTAGGCGGCGGCAACACCCCCCCAACCACCGCCACCCCCAGGCTGCCCCCTGTGGGCCGCCACTGCGACGACGTCTTAATGGCAGCATTTGTTCGCGTTTCCCCTGCACAACGTCATGAATTTTAAATGGCTCTTCTTTAATTTAGCGCCGTGCTGTCTGCTGTGTGGGAAACGCTGAGGGCGGCTCGGCGCTCTCGCAAGGTGAGGCGGAGTAGAAACAATGGAAGTTGCTTGGTCATAAAAAAATAAAGCATTCAACAGGTAATGTGAAGGAACCTGGAGGCGGCGCCGCTCAGTGGAGTCACCCTGGGACCTCCATCTGTTAAAACATATGCTCCGTGTGTACCTGTCTGCATGGAGGACACGTCGGAGCGTCGATGCATTGTTATTCCGGCTCCTCGTTCCCCTTCCTGCTGCCTCGTCTGTGGCAGTGACGAGTGCACGGAGTCATGTGAGGAGGCTGTAATGGTGCATCATCACTGACCACGGTCTGGGGGAGCGGCCCGGTGTGGGCTAATCAAAGAAAAGCGTCTTCTTCGCGCCTTGTTTTGGTGCCTTAAATTGGATCCATCCTGGCAGGTGGTGGGAGAAAAGACCTGTGTGAGTGTGTATCTGTGTTTGCTCCTGACGGGGGCTGCTCAGGGTGTTCCACCCGTCAGCTCCAGATTGCACCAGCAGCAGCTCCTGAATGGAGCTGGACTCATGTCGGGTCTGTGTTCCCCTGAGGTGGGACAATAACTGTGTTTGGAATCTCTCCTTTGATTCACACATGAATGTTTGCTGTCCAGGTTCTCTTTCATCGTTGCTGTAGCTGGATCTTCTCCTGTATTTCATTATTCTCCTTGCTCGTCCCTCGGGACAAAAGGAGCGTGTCAAAGACACAGCTCCTATAATTGGACTGGTTTTATTGGCAGAGATGATGCAGAAGTTCAAAAGTTTAACTTCCAGACAGAAGACTGGTTCTGGTCAGTAGTGTTTTGGTAGTCTCCTTTGGTTTTGGGGTCCACAGAGGGTTATTTCTGGGCCCATCAAAGGTTCTTTTGAGGCTAATAAAAGGTTCTTTTGGGGTCCCCAATTATCCCGATGCTTCATTTGCTGCTCCCGTTCTCGACGGGTTCTTCAGAGGGATGTTGAGATGATGCAGCAAAGCTCCACTCTTGTGCAACTGTGGCAACAAAGGCACAGAAAATGCCCTTTGACCTGTGTGGTGACCACTGGACATCAGCAGGCTAGAAAACTGCCCTCTGCTCCTTCATACATGCTAGCCTTTGTTCCTGCGGCTCACACGGCTCCGTCTCCAGTCGAGTTGGGCCTAATTAGCGTGAGCGTCTGTGAGCAGACTGATGTGAAAATGAGGCGCACGTGTGCCAGACAAGCTTTGAAAGCCAGGGTTAATTCATTCCAAGCATCACTTGTTTCCTGCTGACTGAAGTTGGTTCTTCAACAACAGAAGCTTAATGTCCTGGATCCTGCTCCAGCAGACCTTTTTGTTCCATTCAAAACACCGGATTTACATTTCAATGGAAACATTTGCACAACATAAAGACAAGAGATGATAAAAGGACTGAACACAATGTCAATAAATGACAATCGCTGCGGTAGAACCCGTTCCCCGGCCCACCGCTCCGGAGTCCGACTGCAGCCAGTGTTCCCTGAAGCCTGTGTGTGTGTCAACATGTGGGAACAGGCATCAGTGGGCAGGGCGCCCTGCTGCTGGTGCTCCAGCCTGGTCGTTCCACGCAGCAAAGCCAGCTCTCCATTCAGGGCATCAATAATGCAGCTGGCCCCGATCAGTGGAACAGCAGAGCAGCTCTGGGTCAGGGACCTCCTGGAACGTTGGGACGCTCCGTTTCTTCTAGGAAGCTGCCGTCTCTGGCTGGACTTCTGGGTTGTAGCTCAGTCACACTTGGTTGTTTGATGAAATAGAAATTGGAAGCATTTTTTGAGGAGGATGTCATCTTTCCTGCAGCTCTTCTGCTCACAGCTCTCATAGCTCTTCCTTCCGTCCCTCGCTGCCTCTTTCTGCCTCAGACGAGACTGAAGGAGGCTGACACATGTAAGCACCCGCCCCCCGAGCTCCGGTGCCATTTCCTGGACTCATTCCTCTTGAGTTTGTGTAAATAAAGGTCTTAAATCAAATGGCGATGGCTGGAACAAAAGCCTGACTTTAGCTGCTGCTGTTGGACTGGAAAAGCTTCAAGTCAGCTGCTCAGAGTGGGTGAACTCGGGTGATTTCTGGATTTCTTTGGGCAGCTAATAAAGTACATCTGTGTGAAATTGAGGTTTTTCTGAAGGTTACTTCATTTGCCCTGATGTTGTTATCTCAATTAGGTCTGAGAACAAGTTGGACAGTCAATCATCCAGTGTTTTAGTCTGTGTGGGACTGAGGTTTCCGAGCCTGGGCTGCTGGGCGACCTGTGAAGACACAGGGGTGCTGCAGGAGAAGCTGCCGGAGGAGCCATTTTAATGAGCTTTGGCTGGAAGATGGAAAACACAGAAGTGCTGATGAAATGAGCAGCGAGTCCTCCAGAAGACCTGCTGCCTGTCAGAGTGAGGCTCTGTTCTTCAGGTGACATGAAAACTAAGTTGTAGTCAAGATGTTTTTACTAGGGGAAAGGTTAAAGCCTGTTTCCATGTCTGTGGCAGCCAGCAACCGTGCACGTTCCCTGCAGCCGTCACATCTGTATCTGTGCATTCAACATAAGCAACAAACGTAACGTTTAAAGGACAAAAGCAATGAAAAGCATTGAACTGGAGTTTACATCAAGTATGCAGTGATAAAACAGGGAGCGGAGCCGCTGTGAGGAGCAGAGCATGTGAGGAGCAGAGCATCTGAAGAGCAGAGCATGTGAGGAGCAGAGCATCTGAAGAGCAGAGCATGTGAGGAGCAGAGCATCTGAAGAGCAGAGCATCTGAAGAGCAGATAATGTGAGGAGCAGAGCATGTGAGGAGCAGAGCATGTGAGGAGCAGAGCATGTGAGGAGCAAAGCATGTGAGGAGCAGAGCATCTGAAGAGCAGAGCATGTGAGGAGCAAATAATGTGAGGAGCAGAGCATCTGAAGAACAGCGCATGTGAGGAGCAGAGCATGTGAGGAGCAGAGCATCTGAAGAACAGCGCATCTGAAGAGCAGATAATGTGAGGAGCAGAGCATCTGAAGAGCAGAGCATGTGAGGAGCAAATAATGTGAGGAGCAGAGCATCTGAAGAACAGAGCATGTGAGGAGCAGAGCATGTGAGCAGCAGAGCATCTGAAGAGCAGAGCATGTGAGGAGCAGAGCATGTGAGGAGCAGAGCATCTGAAGAGCAGATAATGTGAGGAGCAGAGCATGTGAGGAGCAGAACATCTACAGAGCAGATAATGTGAGGAGCAGAGCATCTGAAGAGCAGAGCATGTGAGGAGCAGAGCATGTAAGGAGCAGAACGTGTGAGGAGCAGAGCATCTGAAGAGCAGAGCATGTAAGGAGCAGAGCATCTGAAGAGCAGATAATGTGAGGAGCAGAGCATGTGTGGAGCAGAGCATCTGAAGAGCAGAGCATCTGAAGAGCAGATAATGTGAGGAGCAGAGCATGTGAGGAGAAGAGCATGTGAGGAGCAGAGCATGTGAGGAGCAGAGCATGTGAGGAGCAGAGCATGTGAGGAGCAGATCGTGTGAGGAGCAGAGCATGTGAGGAGCAGAGCATGTGAGGAGCAGATCGTGTGAGGAGCAGAGCATGTGAGGAGCAGAGCATGTGAGGAGCAGATCGTGTGAGGAGCAGAGCATCTGAAGAGCAGAGCATGTGAGGAGCAGAGCATGTGAGGAGCAGAGCATGTGAGAAGCAGAGCATGTGAGGAGCAGAGCATGTGAGGAGCAGAGCATGTGAGGAGCAGAGCATGTGAGGAGCAGAGCATGTCATACATTTTCCTCTTCTTTGTTCTTTTGGCTTTTATTCTTCCCTTAAATGTCTTTGATCTGCATAAATGTGGATGTCCTCCATCAGGAGGTTGCTCTCTGATAGCACCTGCTCAGTGGAGATTGGTGCAGCTTTCAAGAAAAGGAAAACCCTCCACATATTCTCCACAGAGCGCCGACCCAGTTTGGAGGCTCCCAACACACACGGATGCTGTCAGTGGAGCACAAACACGGAGAAGAACGATCACATCAGCTGGAGTTGCTGCAGCTGCCACATGTCCCACACGGCCCCTGGGAAACGTGGGCTGACCCACATGTGCCACTACTGAGACTTCACCCAGATCTGGACTTCCTGTTTCGAGTGTGTGTCGTGTTGGTCCTCTCTAGTCCCGACTGTCACCACGTCGTCATGGCGGCTGAATGGGAACAGTCGTAAGACCGGTCTCTTTGTGGGGAGCCTTTGTGAGTTTCGGATCCTGTGGGAATCAACCCAAATGCTGCTGGATGTAGCCATTAAAACCAGCACCACAGCGCTGTCTCTTTGTTACCTGCCGGCAGATGATTTGCTGCGTCTTTACTGATCATATGCATCCGTCTCAGACTAGCAAAGGTGGACATAGGTTACAGTGGCAGAGGGACACTAATGAAAAATAAAGATAGGAAACAATAAAAAGACAAAAATGATGAGAGCACGGGCACTCTGAGACGCTTTTCGTCCTTTAAAAAGAGCAAAAGGCTTCCAGAGTAATGAGATCCTTCTTTCCCAGTTTAGACTGGAGGGCATTCCAGGTGGCAGGGGAGAGACACTGAAGTCTAAACTCAAGGCACCGACAGGCGCCAAATGTCATCTGATCTTAAGGCATAATGGCTTTTAGGTCTGAGCAGAAAGGAGCTTGAAGGCAGGAAGAGAGCCAAGAAGAGCCCTATGGGTCAGAGTCCTCCTATGTGAGGGTTCTTACACTAATGGCTGGTGTAGACTGGCATTTTGGGCTGTCCCAGATGAAAGACGCCCATCACACGAGATGTCTTTGTGGTGGTTCTGAAGCGGAGGTGTGTGTCAGCAGATGGACATCAACAATCTGCACTCAACAAACCTGATGTTGACCAAAGTTTAGGAGATCCGCGTCACCCAGTTAGTCTTTCAGTAGTCTCATCATTGCTGAGTGTATAGTGAACATGCTCAGCGTGGGGAGAGGCAGCTCCAAGCAGACATTGCATTCAAATTTAAAAATAGAGACAAAAACAAGTTCCAATACTGAGACCCGATTTTGAATATCCATTGAAAACAAGAGTTCCAGATCAATAACTCACCCCAGGCAGTTGTACCTGGTGACCACCTCTGGAGGTTTACCTTGGTGGCCCTTTAGTGAGAGGGTAGTCTCTGAGACAACATTACTTTGGACTTTTTCTGCATTTAAAGGCAGTTTCAGTCTCTCCAGACGAGGCTGCACTGCATCAAAGGTGGACTGAAGGAACTCAAATGCTGCACAATCGAGTGTGAGCAGCAATAAATTAAGGTCAGCTGTGCAAGTTGATGATATCAGCCATTGGACTAGTTGACAGAGATCATTAATATGAGTTGAGAACAAAATGGCACCCAAGGCTGAGCCTTGCGGTACACCCTTTATGACAGCAAGAAAGATGGGAGTAACTCCAGCCATGCTACGAGTTGGCTCATCTGCCTTTGAGATACCAGGTATTCAACAAGAATTGTAGACAAGTTCAGGAACGGAGCAACGCTCAGATCCAGCAGAGGCAGCAGAAGCTCTTCTGTACTGCCTCCCAATCCCTGACTGAAGAGGGTTTACATCTCTTATTAATATCTTTTGGTGGGGGGCTCCAGCCCAGAAAGGTGCTCCTTCTATCAGGAGGTTAGCTGTCTAAGGGTAAAACCAGGTGGATCATTTCTCCCCATCTTCCAAAACTTGAGAAAGTCATCTTGGTTAAGAAACGTGAGGCCAACTCAACATCATCAAACAGGGGGACTCGTTTCTCCTCAAACTTAGACGGACCGTGAAAGCAGAGCGGCTCAGGAAAATGTTCCAGATGTCTTGTGAGGAAGACTTATGGTTTGGTTTCTGAGCAATTTCTGGTCAATGGTTGCTCAGATCAGTCCAAGAAACAGCACCATCACCGTATTTGTGAGGAGCTTTTGTTCCTAACGACGATGATCTGGATGGAGGTTTAATGTTGGGCACCTACAGAACCAGAACCGGCCTCGTTAGACACTTAAAAGTGCAGTTTGAGCTCTAAAAACACCCCTGGTGTGACCTCACTCGGTGCTCCAGGGGCTGAGATGATCAGAAACCAGCCCAGAACCATAAGAGTTGACATGAACGCGGAGTCTTTCGGTTGTTTTTTCTGGATCAAAGTTCCAGTGAGTTTTTAGCTGTGCTGCAATCTAAACCCAGAGTCCCCGATGAACCGGTTCAGACTCTGGATCTGGATCTCTCTGGTTCCTTGATTTTACTGTGGAAGGAAAACAAATCATCCAGACTTTGCCGCTGTTGCATTTGTCCAGGAAACAGACGCCGTCTCCTGTCTCACCATATGCAAAAGAGTCCTGTGATCAGATAAGCTACTGTGAAATATGATGAGTCTGGGGCTAAAAAACCATTCTTATATGAATGCATAATTTCACTCTGTGCTGCCAGATCTTCACGGTCCCCATCTACGCCATATTTCTGTGGACGTGTCTCATTTACATACAGATCAAAATCCTGATAAAAGTGCGGGTGCACAAAACACTGACACATGCAGTCCTGAAGAGATATTAGCTTCAGCCCTGTGCAGTAGTTTGTTAATAACTGAGCTGCTTCATCCGTCTGCCACCACCGACACCCTCAGATCTACAAATGAATGTTTTTGCACGGCGGCACAACAAACGTGGGGGACTGAGGTGAGATATATGAGGTGGTCATCAGCTGGGATTGCTTCCAGCCCCAGTGAAATAAACTTGATGTTTACACGCAGGGGAGATAAATCCGATAAAATGCAAAAATGAAAGAAAACAGATCTGCGTGTTTGAATGGAAATAGCAGAAACAACACATCTGATTTCACGCTTTTCTGCCAGAAAGTGGTGCCTGATCTCCAGGAGCTCCCGGGGACCCCAAACTCACAGGGGAGGATTATACAGCCTCATCACTGCAAGTTGGAACCACTCTCACAATCACCTGGAGCCACCCAGGTCTGGAAGAGCCTGCTAAACCTGCTGCCACCTTCATCATCATCATTACCATCATCATCACCATCATCACCATCACTACCATCATCATCATCACTACCATCATCATCATCACTACCATCATCATCATTACCATCACTACCATCATCATCATCATCATCATCATCATTACCATCATCATCACCATCATCATCATCATCACTACCATCATCATCATCATTACCATCACCTTCATCATCATTACCATCACTACCATCATCATCATCATCATCATCATCATCATCATCATCATCATCATCACCATCATCATCATCATCATCACTACCATCATCATCATCACTACCAGCATCATCATCACTCACTACCATCATCATCATTACCATCATCATCATCATCATCATCACCATCAATATCATCATCATCACTACCATCATCATCATCATCATTACCATCATCATCACCATCATCATCAATCATCACTACCATCATCATCATCATTACCATCACCTTCATCATCATTACTATCACTACCATCATCATCATCATCATCACCATCATCATCATCATCATCACCATCATCAATCATCACCATCATCATCACTACCATCATCATCATCACTACCATCATCATCATCACCACCATCACTACCAAGCTGCTGAAGCTCCTTTATTGGCACCAGAGCTGTTGAGAAGCTTCAAGCTCCCTGGATTGATCGAAGCACGTGAGCAGACGTGCTCTGATCACCAGGAAGCACAGTGGAGGTGAAGGTCGGCCACAAGTGTGTGAAGGACAGAACGTCTCCAGTTAGACCAGTTTAGTGCGTCCCTCCCTCTCCTGGCAGCATTCACCATCATACTGGGAGTTCTGCCCACCCACAGCCTTTTGATGTGTCATCCCAGTGTAAACAACACACAAGCTCCTGGAACATGTGGTGAGTCCAAACTGAGCGTGAACCTTCTCCCACCCACGACACAGCGATGACCAGCTGACAACATCTGCTGAGGGAGGGCAGCACCGACCGATGGATGGTGGACAGACACAGAAGAAACCCCCAAACTTTGGGCCTGGTTCCAGATAAACAGCTTTGCCTAACAACATGCACACACTGGATCAAAACAACCGTTCATAACTACACCGACAGGTTGCTCCACCCACCCACCCGGCGAGGACACCTTCAGCCACCCCCCCCCCCGGTGCCCTTTCACTTCCTGGCAATGGGTGAGTCCATTATACGTGAGTCCATGTTCCGCATCCTGAATCCGTATCCCGCATCTTGACGGGCTGTTTTTGAAGCAGTGAGGGAGCAGCGAAGGCTGTCAGCGTGGAGCTGCCAGTCAGGCAGAGCCAACACGTGGGTGCACCCTCCTATTGACAGCTCCGCTCCCAGCATGCAGCAGGAAGACCTGTCATCATCTCGGCTGCCAGCAGCCGAACACCTACAAGGCTGCACGGAAAAGTGCAAGAGGATTACGGAGGGTTGCTGAATGGAAAATGGAATCTGGGTGACATAAACAGCCGGAGAGCCAAGAAAAGTGTCAGGATGGAGGAGTTTCCACTCAGAGATGGTCCAAAAACACCACGCTGGAAGAGGAAACCAGGACGTGCAGCCTGGACGAGGACACCATGAGGATTGAGGTGCAAGAGGAGAGGCGGTTGGGTCAGAGGTCGCCACAGCTGCAGGCCGACAGGAGACAAGATCCAGGTGAGACAGGCCGCACCAGCTCTGGAATCAGCGTCCCAGGTCCTGCAGGAGCAGCAGGTGTAGCTGGGCTTCCATCATGTGGGGACATCAAAGCCTTATCAACAAAGCATTTGCATCCCACTTCCTGCTGTTTTCCAGGGCGGAGCCCTAAATCCGTGTCTACCTGCACACGTTAGAGCGACAGGGACAGGACGCGGCAGACACAGCAAGAACCTC
>NC_079536.1:12377736-12385236 GCF_003711565.1 Takifugu flavidus | reverse complement strand
CTATAAATGGGAAGTGACCCAAACCTTGATGCAAAATGACCTAAACCTGCCAAATTGGTGTCAGTCACTTCCAAATCCTGATTTATTCCCTATTTTGTTTCCTGTACACCACTTCTTTCGCCTCATGAGTGTCCTTTCAGACAAATCCATCATGACTTTTTCGCTAATCTACCTTTTGGAACTCCTACTAGAAAAGCTCCTGAGCACCTTTACCCCCCACACAGTAGACTCTTTAGGACGGGATCACCCCACTCCTGAGTTAGCTGTGATAGATATTCCACATGTTTGGGAGCAGCAGGCCCAGGCCTGTTTTCATGGGCTTACTGGACACCAAGAGGACAATAACTGCTTTGGTCCTGGAGGACATCATCCTCATCTCATCAAACCTATAGGTAAACCAACAGGTCCCATGAATTTGCTGCAGCAGATCGGGGTCTGGGTTCTTCGGCGGCGCCCACGACAGGCTCCTGGAGATATTTGACTCCACTTGGCTGATAAATTGCAGTTTGCTCATTTCTCTGTAGGAAGAAAGTGAGAATTAACTTCATTAGAATTCCAGAAGGCTTCTTATTTGAGCTCCTCCATTTTTTCTCATCTGTAGTTTTTCATGCTTGGAGATTGATTTGAATTTTAATTTGCTGTCACAGCGCCTGTTCATGAAATAAGGTCAAGGAGCTGAAGTTGTTCTACAGGATCAATAAAAGCATATGTAACATGTTGAAGGCAAACTGCAGAGACTGCCAATAGCTTCAGGGCCTTCCCTGGGATGTATTGGCAGTGAAATCCGGCTGTTAGAACCAAGTCTCTTTCCATTATTGGCCTCATCTGTCAGTGAGAAGCCTCATATCAGCCTCTATCTTTTATTCAGTGGCCATGATGGCAGCCTGTCTGGGAGACTAAAACCACCAAATGAGGCAGCAGGAAGGAGGTTTGAGAGCAAACACTGAGCTCTGTCTTCTTCAGGATCTTCTACAAGCTCAGCAAATGAAGCTCAGGCTCTGGAGGCTCTGTCCTGCAGCCTCCAGGCCCCCTCAGTGGGCCCGTGTCTCTGGCCATTCTTGAATCAGCAGCAGCTTTATCTGCCTCTGTAGCTGCGCACAATGGTTGTAGCGATCCAGTGATTAGGAACACGTGCTTATTAATCAATCAAGTTTTCATTTGCATCACTGCTGTTGTGTTTATGTGGAGCAGGAACAGGCTCCTTCCGCCCCCACTGGAGCCGCGCTGCTCCACACTTCATGGAGTTTTAGTGTTTTTGACAACTTCAATGTTGTCAAATTATAAATGAGGGAACAAACTACCCTGAAGACATTTGACGTGTGCTGGCATTTACTGTAAAAGTCCAGCTGTTTTTCCAGATGCTAAATCAGACTTTTGGTAACTAGGATGTTTTATCAAAAGACTCAATTCACAAATCTACACACGCAGATTTGTAATTCCTGCCAAATGAAGCTCTGGAACCAAGAGGACATCAAACCTTTCACACACGGTTCAGAGAGCTCATTTCTGTCTAACCAGCTTCCCTGTGGGACAAGTCCACGAGGCCTGGTCCACATCATGAGACCTGCCCTGAGACGTGGCTGGAGAAGCGGCTTCCTCACCTCCTGACTGCAGCGGCAGCCCCCGCTGAGCAGATGTTCCTCACTGAGCTCCTGCCGGGTCCCTTTCAATACCAACGTGTGACTTGTGTCAGATTGTTGCGTCTCGAGCAGAGAATCATGCTCGAGCCATTCGGATGTGTCTATTGTTGCTTTCGGTGGGAATCCTGTTACTACTGGTGCGGTTGTGACTGGTTCTGTGCACGTTTTCCCTTCCGGACCGTTGTCAGGAGCGCAGTGAGGTCGGTTGCTTGGTGGTGGCATCATGTTCACCCAGAGTAAAGTGTTGAAATCAGACATTGGAGCGTAACAAATAAGATGAAAGGATGACGGAACGACATGAAAGTCAATCACAGATTCTCCCAACTCAGCAGCAGCTTAAGCTTGTTTCTCTGCACCACACGACTTTGCAGCTGTTCCTTATTTGACCAAATCGAATCACTAAAATGGAGCCAACTGGTTTACAACTCTCAGCTGAGGTGATGCGCCTCCGCTGGCCTCTGGATCACCGGGCCGGCGTGTTCTGAAGGCAGATTCTGGTCGGCAGAATAGATCAGACTCAACATCGACCTCAACAGACGGCCCAACAGATACCTGCAGGAGCGTTTGGATCTTCTTCAAGTCCCTCATCATGCCAGGATGTCCCAGCAGGAACCAGATATTTGCTAACAGTTCCTGCTGTTGCATCAGCAGGTTCCACTGGTTCTGCTGGTTTGTGTCATTCCCAGCTGGTCTGACTGGTCACTAGGTGGTGCTTTTATCCTGAGCTTCTCTGGGAGCACATTAGACACGAAGAGGCTGCTCAGCAGTGTTGATCCAATAACTGCAAGATCAATAAATGAATGAGACAGAGCCGTTTGGATGCTGTCCAGCTTCCTCTCAGCCTCCTCACATGCTTGTGCCAAAATAGTGACACCATGTTTCCGCAGGTTTGGATCCCTGTGCTCCTTTTTTAGTGCGTTTACTGATTCCAGGGTGGAGCGAAAGAAGATGAGACATTAGTTGTTAGGACCTCTTTAGTCTGACATTCCCTCTGGTCTCTATAGAGGCTCCAGGCAGATGATCGATCCCGTCATTCCAAGGACGTTCCCTGTAGATTTTAATGCCTGAAAGGATTGTGAGTGTGAGTGTGAGTGTGAAGAGCCTCTCCAGCGGCTCAGCTGCTCATCACCTTCCATCTGACTCCATCAGCAAACGCCAACACACACACCCACACACACAAACAAGCTGAGTCATGGCTGGGCACCGAGACCTGAGGCGAAGGAGACGCCACCTATGGAGGCCCACCATGCCGAGGGAGGTCACGGTCCATGACCACAGGTGGTACCGCCACAAAGACCACCCTGACCCGGACAGACCGGAGAAAACACCATGAGCCTTTCTGCCTGTGTTCCAGTAGGTTGCCAGTTACATGTGCTTCACCTGTGTCTTTAGGTGTAAAACTTCTGTTTTTTATCCCTCGGGATTGTTGAACAATCGTTATCGGGGGGATTCGTCTGCAGTTGTTTTTCTGTTGCGCCTTGTTTTTGCCAGCTCAGCAAACATCAAATTGTTGAGCTTTTCTGCTTGTGGGTCTTTCTTCTGGATGTTTCTGAGGAGGTGTCACACATTCACAAACACACCAAGGATTCTCTTGCTGCTCCAGTCATCTAACGTAACGCAACATCATTCGTACGGGCTGTTGCAGAAGCAGGCGGAGGACTGGTTCTTTGGAGACTTTTGGAACTGGGGACGTGCTTCATTAGCCACTAAGTCACATCTCCAGCATTGACGTCCCTGCTAATCACAACATAATCCTTCCAGTATTCATGGGTTCCTGTCCAGGCTTCTGACCACTGCTTCCTCTGGCCCATCAGTTGCTGCTTTCATCCTCTGCTAATCCATCCAGGCTCTTTTGCATCCCTTCATCTCTTAATCTGTTCATCCAAGTCCTCCCAGTGTTCTCCCTGCAGGCACTGGTGTCATGAAGAGTTAACAGCATTCCTTTTGAACGCCATGCAAGGATTCCTGACGTAGCCACCATGGGAGGTTATTAGGGTCCTCATTAAAAGATGATGTCAGATGACTGGAAGGCCCACGTCCGAGTCCCCCCACTCTGCTTTCCTCTCATCTGCTACCTTCAGCACACTTTCATATGCTCCCTCCATCTTTTAATGATTTCCATCAGATGGAACCAGTTTGCACTAATGGATGATCTTCTGTTTTCATTATCGTTATCACACAGTGATGCAGCACTGTAATGTTTAATGAACACAGCCAAGAACAGGGGCAGCCATGTGTGATTATTGCTTTGATTCTTCACGATTGCTTCATCTGTGGGGTATCAACAGCAGCTTCACGGCTTCTCTGAGTGACAGGGACGATTCCAGAAACTGGCTTCATTTTACATTCGCTTGTCTTTACTGGGTTTCTGTGGTTGTGTTGCCTTTACTGGTTCTTCCAAACTTCAGGATTTCCCACTCCAGACCGGCTGGTGACATTGGAGTCAGGCAGTTTCATCAGATAGCAAAGAGCACCCAGAACTTTGCCAGTAATGAGGCTGAAAATGTTCCCAACGGACCTCATTTGTTAAAATTCACTATTTTCACATCTAACTTACATGAATCTTTTATGTCTTCCCACCATCAAGCAGCCAGTGTGGGAGCGTGCACGCGGGGGACGCATGCAGCAGCACACGAAGAATCCCAACCAGGAGGACCAACAGCGCTGAAGAGCAGCTTCTTCCTTCGCTTTAAACACCGCCGCTCTCTTTTGAAAGAGCCACTTTTTGGAATCATCCTGTTATCCTGCTGCTTCCCAAATATGCTCCTCTGGTTTTTAAAGTTCTTCTTTTATATTTATCACTTGTATAATTGCCACTTCATTGCGCGGTGTCCATTATTGGTCGTTCAGCTTATCTAAAGTTGCTCCAGCTGATTGCAGAACATTTATCAATCATGTTCCTGTCACTAATGACGCATTTCTCCCTTTATGAGTTCAGGTTAAAAGTGACTCTTTATTTTTTTATGTCTGCACAGCTCAGGGACACAGTAACAATGGAATATAAGGTTTTTATAAAGGACTCCAACGTCCTTATAAAGGTTCATTCAACAGCTCCTCTAATTCTTTTATCCTTTATCTTAAGAATTTGATTGGGGCCAAATAAAGTCTCTGTGGGACAGACAGAGTTTAAATGATTTGAATGTAAAACGGAAATGAATGGCTGAAAGACAGTTATTCTAGAATATGAGCAGAACTGTCTAATGGTGGTGATGATGATGGTACCTTAGGTTAACTAGGTTAGAGGCTTTTGAGGTTCCAAGAGAAAAGGATAAATCTGTAGGATGCAACTCTTTTCTCTGTAACGAAGGTCAGACAAAGAGGACCGAGGGAGGCAAACATTTTACAGGCCTCTTAAATATTTCATCAGTGAAAGCCATAAAGTTAAGGGAGTGATAAGTCTTTGGAGATGATCTGAAAAAGGTGAAGGGAGCCATTAAGCAGAGTCATTATCAGGAACTGCAAATGTGACAGGATCCATATGGCTTCCATCATATAGAAGGCCAGTTGACACGGACGCCCTGAAGGGAGCCATAGAATTCAGGGGGGACCCTCAATTAACGCAGCAATTGTTTCTAACTAATTATGCCTTACATTGGGAGCAGGCTCTTCAAGGCTACACTAGCAGCTCCCACCTGGGCTGATGGTCAACCAGCAGGTCCTGGCTGGTGCCAGCCCACTGATGACCCAGTAATGGAGCCTCTGGCTTTACTGGAGAAGGGCTGGGACCCACCAGACCTTCACGGCTGAGCCAGCTCCCTTGGAGACCGCCGAAGACTCCTTTATAGCCTCCATCCCATAAAGCGCAGCAGATGTGTGTATGGACACCTCGTCTGAACAGCGTTTGAATGTAAACAGCATTTATGCTTCTGGTTTAAGGAATTCATCATCTGGGTTCACATCAAAGATGTTTGCAGCAACAGTGTAAATCAATAGTTATTATTCTTTTATCCAACAGGAACATCTGGGTTGGCACTGAGCTCTTCAGAACAACTTATACACATTCATGAGACATTAGGCCTAAAATAATGTTTGTGCATGGGGGGGATTGGAGCAAAGCCTGGTTAGGATTATGTTTAATTATGCTCTTTAAGCACAATTTGCAGGCTGATTTCTGTTCAACCTGACTGACAAACACTTGTGATGCAGAGTACAAACACTCCTGGTCGCTTTCATATACTTTTTGAGGACCTGGGACAAACAACAAGCAAAGCTAAAGGATAAATGCAATAACAGCAGCTAAAGCTAACACAGCGCACGGGTGCACGAGGACAACGACAATCGCTGACGACAGCTGGAGTAACTGGAACACTACAGCACCCAGAGAAGGAGGCAGTACAGAAGAAACGTACATGAACGTTCAAAGGGCCTCAGAAGAAGAACAACAATCTGTTCTCATGAAGACGAAACCGTCCATAATGGTGTCATCGAGGCTGCAGAGCAGTTGCAGCTAACGCAGTGTTCTTTTCTTTGTTTCACTCCGATACTGGCCCTAATTTCGTGGTGGTGACGGGACGTTTGGTCTGGGAGGGATGGTTGTTGGGCTCAACAGGACCCTGAGACTCACTAACCTGGAGAACATCTGCGATGGTTTCAAAAGCTTTGAGTGACCCAAAGGTCTGTCAGGATCCAAGAATGTGGACAGTATTAAACCCCCACAGGGTGCTTCTGAGGACCTGCCCCCCCTCCACCATCACAACAGCTCACGGGCGACATCAGACATCAGAAGACGTTCAGGCAGATGTTCTGATGGAGCGATGAACGCTAGTTGGTTTGGAAGCAGCTGCAGAATTCTAGAGCAGAGCACCTTGATGGTCGCCTCGTAGGACAGAGAGCAGCCATGATGGTCTAATGGTCTAATCCACAGCCAGGACTCTGACAGACCCGAGGAGAGCGAGAGGAGAAGACCAGGACGGTGACTGTGGACTCATCTGAAGGAGAAAATGAGGGAGGACCAAGATGAAGCTGGGCTCAGCGGATAAAGAAGGCTTTGATAAAGAGACGTATGGAAATGAAGCAGAATGGAACGAGTCACCCAAAGTTCATTTTACAATTATGTTGCTGATTCAACAGCTGTTCTGAACAATCTCACAAGCACATTTCTCTTCTTTCCAAAAAAAAAAAAAAAATACTGCATGAAATTAACTTAATAATGTTTCTTTAAAGATGAACATTAAGGTTTTAGCTATGCTAATTAGAAACTAATGGCACACAACAGCACAGTCATCATAAAAACGACTCCAAAAGTCAAGGGAGGAAACTATTAATTGCATTAAAGCAGCAACTAAAGAAGAGAAAAGTGGACCTGGTGGAACCATCAGGGGAAAGCTTTTACAGGATCCTGGCTCCAATTTTGAACCCATCTTCTGCTGCCTGAATTTAATTTCTTCATTGAGATCTTTTCTTACATCGTGGCACTGAAGCTGACTTCAGCTTCTCTGTGCACGTGGCCATGAGGGAGGACCCAGACGGGACCGATCTACAGCAGGACCAGACGGCGGCGCCGCCCCAGCTCAGGATAGAGCACAGACCCTCACAGAGACTCTTCAGCTTCTCATTCAGCCTCTCGTGTCTTCCAAAGTCCAATGAGTCCAATGTTTCAGGACATTTAAGTGGACCTCGTAAGACTCTCCAATGACATAGAAGACATGAATATAACTGGGTCAGATCAGCAGCTGAGGCAGCCCAGGACCGTCCCCCGTCCCCCGTCCCCCGTCCACCAGCATGTTGACGTCCTCAGCAAAACCTCACCTCACAAAATGGATTTACTCCCAGTGTTGGAATATCTGGGACGACTCATGAGGAACCAAAGAAGCACATTTCAAACAACAACTCTGATGCTTCGCGTCCGTCTCAGCTGCAG
>NC_079536.1:12367736-12372736 GCF_003711565.1 Takifugu flavidus | reverse complement strand
GTCTCAGCACGCGAGGTCACTTCCTGGTTTGCTGTTTGTTTTTCTCTTTTTCACTTTGGCTGACTCATATTTGGATTATTGGGTAAAAATGGCAGCAGTGAACATTTCCTCAAGCAAACGTGGGTTTTTAAAGCCAACGGTAGCATGTGGACAAGGTCATGTGACACAACAGGAAACCAGGGTGGCAGCTGTGAACGGGTTTCCTGTCCCACAACAAAGTGAACCAGCACTCATCAACATGCTTTATCATCATGTTACAGACAGCAGCTGCAGGCTGGAGGAGAACTGAGGAGAGCTGAGAAGATCTGGAGGAGAACTGAGGAGAACTGAGGAGATCTGGAGGAGAACTGGAGGAGAACTGAGGAGAGCTGAGGAGAGCTGAGAAGATCTGGAGGAGAACTGGAGGAGAACTGAGGAGATCTGGAAAAGAGCTGATGGAGAGCTGGAGGAGAACTGGAGGAGAACTGGAGGAGAGCTGAGAAGATCTGGAGGAGAACTGGAGGAGATCTGGAAAAGAGCTGATGGAGAGCTAGAGGAGAACTGAGGAGAACTGGAGGAGCACTGGGGAGAGCTGCATGGAGGAGAACTGGAGGAGAACTAGAGAAGAGCTGATGGAGAGCTGGAGAAAGTGTTCAAGACAGTCAAATCATTTCCGTTATGTCAGATGAACATTGGGTTATTAAAGAATATTCAAACATATCATGAAAGTAGCACCAAAATGAGCTGTCTGTCTGTCTGTCTCACACACACACACACACAACACACACACACACACACACACACACACACACACACGTACACACACACACACGTACACACACACACACACATACACACACGCACACACTTAAGATAAAAGCTGCTTTGATGGAATGTTTCATCTGCGGGTGTCTTCAAAGAGACAGGAAGAAGAGATAAAGGTAGCTGAAGATACGTTTATGGTGGTCTACGTGTGTGTGTGTGTGTGTGTGTGTGTGTGTGTGTGTGTGTGGTGTGTGTGTGTGTGTGTGTGTGTGTGTGTGTGTGTCTGCCGTATCCTCTGCAGCTTCAAATGCATTTCATTTCCTAAAGTCAGAATCAATTCAAACCCTCTGAGGAGTTAAATCCATCTACCTGCTTGTCATTTCTGTCAGCTTTTCATCCCTCTTTCTTTCCCTTTCTCTAACACACACACACACACACACACACACAGGGTTTTTTTCTTTTGAAGGGTTTCTGTTTTTCAGTCTACATGGAAAAGGGAGGAGAAGTGATGATGAATGAAGCCCTGCCTTCACACTCTCGTGGTCCCTGACGACGATCTGTTGGTGGTTTCCAGGATTCCAGTACCAGGATCCAGGACTACATCCATACTGGTGATGATTCAGCCCAGAGAGAGAGTGTGTGTCTGCACGTGTGTGTGTGCGTGCGCTGTTCAGGCTGCTGATTTTATTGGCTCTTTGTCTTGACGGCTCCTTGATTGTTTATCGGTTCTTGCCGCCGTTCTTCTGACCTATTACACTCCATCACCACACAAGCTTGTTATTAACAGTGTAATTATTCATGTTATTTACCAAACACTGAGTAGCTAAATATGCCTGTATTCCCATATTTACCGGACCTGCATGGTCCCATTTTCTGTTCACCACTAATTGGAGGTGTGAAAACTTCTCTACAAACTTGTAAACACCCCCCATGTGGACCCCCCCACCCCCCACCTGCCTCCCCAGGGATGCTCATTCCGACAACATCTACTACAACGTCTACCGTGTGGATGGAAGCACTAATATCTTCCCTCATGGCCACAAACGAAGCACGACAGCGCTGATTTGTCCCTCCAGGAGAGGCTGAGTCAGCCGGTTTGAACCTGTCACTTTTCCCTCTTGTCCTGTTCCACTTGCAGCCTCCGATCTGCCCAGCACGGAGAGAATTCCTCCTCCGAGCGTGTTTCCAGGGTTCACGGCTCCCTCCCCAAATGTTGAATATTGAGGGTTGGGTTCCATTCACGTTTATGGGCGCTCATTTTCTCCTCTCAAACATAATAAACATCTGTCTTTCTTTACAAGACAGGAAGGCACGACATCAAAGGATTGGGACACACTGAAGGTATGAGCACTCCAGGCGCTGAACAATACGACCGTAAAGATCAAGATTTAATGCGACGCCCACTCATCAAGAGTCATTTGTGATCTAAAGCACTTCTCTGGGAGAAAACGCCAAATTTCCAAATAAAAAAACTCACCCCCACACTGCCTGAAAGAAGAGGGCCACTAGATTTGAACTCCTTTCATCCAAGAACAAAGGTAAGATATTCTGAGTCTTTTTAATGTCTCTGAAATAAATTAAACCCATCAGGTATGGGGGCTTATTGATGCGGAGCTTTTTTGCCCTCTAAATCAGGTCTTATTTGATTCCACACAAAGCGGTTATCTCCCACACACTGGCTCTGCTCCCTCCACACAGCAAGACTTGACACGCCTATATGCCGCCTGTGTTTGGAGACCAAAGACCTCCACATCCACATGTATGGAGCATGTTTGTCTGCTCCTGCCTGCGGGACTGGAATGCCCTGCTCATGAAGAATAAAGCCAGCACTTCAGCAGTTCAAAACCCCTCTAATTAAAAATCTTCACTGTAATTAACTGAGGCTCATCCTGGATTTGGAACCTTCACTCTGACCCAGTGTAACTTAAACAGTGGCGCTGGCGCCTGGGTTCCACCATCGACGCTGTCAGTGCAGGTGTGTGAGCAGGTTTATCTGGGCCCGGTCGGCACCACTATAGTGAAATACAGCAGAGGACACACACAGTTTAACTGTGACAGTCTTCAAATTTGGATAAACAGGCGACTTCATTGATACACCTGTTTCCTTCAGGAGGTTTGGAGAGGAATCATTAGCTGACGGCGCCGCTAATGTCCCCCTGGTTCAGGTGGCGTCATCGCAGCTGTCACCGCAGCATTAATGGCGCCGCCTCGGTAGAACACGGCGGCGTAACAACCGCCTTAAATCACCGCCGACAGCTTTAAGTCATACGCTAAATAAAGGCGCGGCCGGGCCATCGATCGTGAGCGTATAAAGGCCTCGTTGAAAGACTCGACGTCAGGAGAGACCGAGGACGTTCCCCAGCTCGCACCATCAGAACAACAAACATCGTTCCCCTCCTCTTAAACTCACAAACGGACAGAAGTCAAAAAACTGAAGATCACAAAACCTTTAAAAATGTTGTAAGAACATTTCTCCTTCATAACCCGACATGAAGGTTGAACACAGTCCAGCTTTATTCTCTCTCCAATGTCTCTTTAATGCCAAGACTGGAGAATAAATTAGAGTTAAGAGAGATTATTCCAGACATAAATAGCATCTGAGGTTGAAAATAGAACAGATAAATCAAAGTAGAAAGTTTTATAATCTAAACTGGTAACACACAAAAAGATGTTTTAACGGCATAAAGCGGCTGGTTGTGTCAGACAGATCTACTTTGTGGACCTGTAAACATCTATTCCCCAAAGATTTCTTCAGATAAAAATATTCTGTAATTTGTCATTTAAGCTAAAAGTCATTTAAGGCTGAAAAGGCTAAAAAGCTAAAAGCATTTTTGTGAGGATGCAGGAATATCTGCCTGATAGCTAAAACACATCTTGGCTCATGCAGCGAGCGTATTCAGAGGTATACTGGTCTTTCATATTCAGGGGGGCGGTGTGTGTGTCGGGGGGGGGGGGGGGTGTTGGGGGGGGGGGGGGTGTGTGTTGGGGGGGGGGGGGGGTAGTAGCGCAGCACTGAGCAGCAGGAGACAAATGAAATGAAAATGCTGAAAGGCAAAGAGTTCATTTCCCTGAGTTTGAATACGCAGTGGGCTGAGTTATATGCAGCATATTGAGACACCTGCTGAGTCAATACTGGACAGTAGGGGGGTGGTGGGGGGTGGTGGGGGTGGGGGGGGGTGGGGGGGTCATAAATTATGGAATGAGACCATGGAACGCAGCGTGAGGCATTCAAAACACTGGAAAACAAACCGGGGGATGTGCAGAATAACGACAGGGACGACAAGCTGGGTCGACGCCTCATCTCCGAGCGCACGTGGACGCGCGCACGGACGCATCCTGGGGCCTGCACACATTTAAACCACAGCTCCAGAATTCTGAATGACATGTGCAGAAGGCGTGAAGCAGCACGCTGATTCAAAGTGAAGGAACCTTTAATTTTCCTCCTCGAAGCCGAGCTGACACAGTGGTGGTGATTAAACCTCTAAAATGCCTCTAAAGACGGAGCTAAAGGGGATGGAGGCGAAACTGAAGCAACCTTCTGGGGCTCCTGCAGACGCTGCGCCAGACTCTGAGCAGTCTTCATCCATTTTTGTCTCAAAGCATCTACAATATGTCAAACACAAAAAGTTCCCGGTCCCCCCCGAAACATCAGGAAGCACCAACAACAACAGTGTATTTTTATCTGTGTTTGCTGGCAGCGAGGACGGTGGCCACGATGTGCTCTCATTAAAAGTTCTTCCCTTCAGCACCGCGGAGCTGCTGCAGGAGGGGGCGTGAACGTCCTGTGTCCTCGGACCTGTCCACAGTCCCCTGTTGCAGTGCTGAAGCACAGCTAATGACAGCGCTCCTGCACTTATCTGCTCCAACACTGAGGAAGCAGCCCGGCAAGTTGGTACCGCTGTTCCCTTTTCTCTTTACATCCCCCCTCTTTGATTTCTCCCCACTTTTCATTGACTTCTCTTAATCACTTTGATCTCGCTGCAGTCTTTGCGACCAGCAGAGCATTAGGAACCTGCCCACAGACAGGAAGCCAGCAGAGGGAGTTCACAGGCAGGACGCTGGAGAAGGAAGCACAACCGTAGAACATGTTCAGAATAGCGTCTGCGAAGAGAACCGCCACAGTGGGAAACCACCAGAGCGGTCTAATAAGGTGATGAGTGGAGTCCAGCAGGCTGCCTCCTCTAATGATCACCAGTCCAAGCAGAGCTGAGGGGTTCAAATGCTATTTTATATACATATATACAGATATATACTGA